>NW_008355363.1:5057650-5077956 GCF_000622305.1 Nannospalax galili | reverse complement strand
AATTCCCAAATGGCTAATTGTGATCATATAGACATCAATCACAAAGAGTATAATCAATATGTATTGAACCCATATGTCAGTGACAATTTATACAAATAAAAGGATAAACAACATCATCAAATAGACAATTTTACTCTATAGCTATCTGCTTAATTGCTTTTATTTTAATTACAATATAGACATTTTCAAACAAAAAAATATCCCTTCTTATTTTATTGGGCTGTTATTTTCATGGCAAGTAGGAATTGTTAACCATATTGTTTACTTTCTCCCCATATACAACATACCCTCGAGTGGTATCTGGTCTTTCAAAAACTCAAATTTAACCACCCATGAACCTTAATATCCTTTAAGTCACATAGGACAGATAACACTGAACTTTCCTACTCTAATTACAGGACATAGAATAGTTGTGGACACACGTATATGCAGGTACTGTCTACAGTTTGGGATAGTGAATCACTCTCAAAGGCTACAACTCAAAATAATAAGCTGTCAAGGGTGACTAATAAAGAATAGGAAGTCTATCCAAAATTGGAGGAGGTACTGTGAAGCCAGTAATACTTTGCATCTTTTGTGGAAGGCAGATTTTTCTTCTATTGCATAAAATCAAAGTGGCTGTCCTTCTCCAAAATGTTCATAAGCACAGGGCCTCATTTTCTTGAGAACTTCAAGAGATGTGACAGTCCCAACTCCAAATATTTAATACTTTAAAAAATAATTCTGTATTACATTAAATTCAAACCTACAAAAGAAGCTGTATGTCTTTTGTTTGAATTCATGCCCTGATTCTTAACATGTTCTCAATAAATGTCTGGAGAAGCCTGAAGTTAAGTAGTGACAACACTTGCCTACTATGTCCAAAGCCATGGGTCCAATCCTAAGATAAATGCAAAACTAACTGTATGTGACTTGACTGGAAATAATAACTAAGTCTTTCATTTAATGGCCCCAGTCAAAAGGCCACAGTGAAGAGTCCTATTTTAAACTGGATCCTCTCAGGTGAACCTTTCATAAAGGTTGTTGTAACATGAAAATGAGCTACTTGGTGATTTTGAGGAGTGAAATGAGTCACCTAAGATTTTTCCATCATGGTTCCTTTTTTTAAAAAAAATTATTTATATGCCAACTTCCCAGGTAGCATCTACCCATAGCCTCTCTCCCCAACTAGAGCTCTTATACTTTCATATCCCTGCTACTATCTGCTGTGTTGTCAGCACCCCTGCCATTCCCCAGTACTTGATTTTCTGATGAATCTAGTCAGCCTATATAGAGGTCTTTGTTTTATGAGGGTCAGCAGTTCCTCATCTAGCGGTACTCAGTTGTCAATATTCCTTTGGGTAAGACTGGGGTCTCCTGTTCAATTTCCCAGTTCTATGCTTGGTTACTATCTGGGAATCCCTTTGGCTACCCTGGTCAACAACTCAAAAGAAGGTATCACCTGTCTGGCATTGTTGCTTGTTATGTAGCCTTTAGCTATACATATGGACTCTTATGAAATTATATTGGCCCCTTTAATCTTTTTTATACTTTCCTTTTGGGTGTTTAAGGCCATAGAGTTGGTCGAGATAAACTGATATACTTTTACTCTTAAGGTCGTTTGAGGATCTGTTCCTCAGAAGACACATGGGCTTGGGAGGAGCCCCTGGCTTGTTTCTTTTACCAGTTCTGTCGAGGTGAAGAGGAGTCAAAGGTTCTGCTCGACCATGGTTGCCTTCGCTTGGAAGCATGGAGGACATGATTCCTCTGTGTTGATCCTCCTCTTTATAGACTGGACACTTGTTCAAGTCCATCTGGTGGAGTCTCCTCAGCCTTCTTGATCAAGAAGACAGGTGACCCACCACCATTGCAGGACATTTGGAGAGATGCTCATAGTCCCCTGGAACTAGTCGGCCTAGGAGGGCAAAGAGCAAAAACAGTCCTTTATGTTCCTCTGACCAAATTATTATAGACCTCAAAGTATGTCTGTTAAACATCCAAGAAGGTTAATTCCACCATCTGGTATTTTTAGTTACTGTGTGTCATGTCGATAAATCTTGGGCAAAGATCAGCTGTTCTCAGATAAACCTTATCTAGACATATATTTCTTGATCTGCTATGTATAATTTGTCAGTAGGTTGTAGGAGTAATATGGTTCTCTCTGGTTTTCAAAACTAGCTAGGCATTGTTTATCTCTCACATTGTCTTATCCCTCCATCATTGTTTTCCCACTTAAGGTGCCCCCATTTTCCCCCTTTCTCCCTTACTAATACCCTTCTCCTATCATCCTATCTCTCTTGAGCTCCTTCTTTCCCTTTATCCCCTAAATTCCTTGTATACCCTTCCCTCCCCCCCTCCCTTAAACTAACCCAATTTTTATCCATATCTCCCTTATTAAGGCTTGTTTCCTACTGTTCTTCTCTTTCAGGTTCTTTCTTTTCCTTTACCTCACTGTTTCCTTTCCATTATCCTGGTTCCTGTAGCTATGTCTGGTTGCATACTTATTTATCAGAGTCTGGTTCTAGGATCCAAATATGAGGGAGAACATATGTCGATTTTTTTCTCTGAGTCTGTGTTACTTCACTTAGTATAACAATTTCTAGTCCTATCCATTTACCTGAAAATTTCATGATTTCATGTTTGTTTACTGCTGAGTAATCCTCCATTGTATAAATGAACCACATTTTCATTATCCACTCATCAAATGAGGGACACTTATGTTGCTTCCATCTCTTAGCTCTTGTGAAAAGAGCACCAACAAACGTGGATGTACAAGTATCTCTGCAATAGCATGAGTTCTTTGGGTATATGCCAAAGAGTGATATAACTGGGTCAAATGGTAGGTTCATTTGTAGTTTTTTAAGAGTTCTCCACACTGCTTTCCATAGGGGTTGAACCAGTATGCAGCCCCACCAGGAGTGGATGAGTGTTCCCCTTTCCCCACATCCTCTCCAACATTTGGTATCATTTGTTTTCTTGATTGTAGACAGTCCGACTGGGGTAAGGTGAAATCTTAACGTGGTTTTTTACTTGCATTTCCCTAATTATTAGTTATGGTGAACATCTTTTAAGATGTTTCATAGCCATCTTTACTTCATTTGAGAACTCTCTGTTCAGCTCCTTAGCCCATCTTTTAATTGGGTTGCTTCTTGTCTTAGTTCTCTATTTTTTTAGTTCGTTATAAATTCTGGTTATTAAACGTCTGTTGGATGTGTCACTGGTGAAGATTTTCTCCCATTCTGTGGGTTTTCTGTTTGCTTCCTTGGTTGTCTCCTTTGATGTACAGAAGCTTTGTATTTTAATGAGGTCCCATTTGTTAATTCTTGCCCTTGTTTCCTGAGCAATTGATGTCCGGTTTAGAAAATCCTTCCCTATGCCCGTATCTTGTAGGTTTTTCCCAATGTTTTCTTCTAATACTTTCAGAGTTTCAGGCTTTTCATTGAGGTCTTTGAGCCATTTGGAATTGACTTTTGTGCAGGGTGAAAGATAAGGGTTTAGTTTCATTCTTCTACAAGTGGATTTCTATCACAGTTTCTTATTTGCTGTAACCGTAAAATATGGGCACTCCTGTTTGTGCTATGCTGATACCTTAATTACTGAACCTTCTACTTTCTGCTTATCAATAGATACATTGTCTTATAAAGTGAAGCAAGACTTGTTTATATAGTTTCACAACTCAAATATATGTTTCCTAAAGTTTTCTTCATCCTTGATTTCATGTAAACTTTCTAGTCTTCAAAAATCCTCTCTACAAGTTACAATCTTTCTGTGACCTTTTCTATTACTTTCTGGTAGGGAATTCTTGCAATCACCATTGCTCTTGTTCTTGGAGCAACAGAACCATCTGTCCTCACTATTTTCTTCCTTCACAAACCAAAACTATAAGAGAACTCAAAACAAATAAATAGAAAGAAAAGGTCTACAAACAAAAGACAAAGTGGGAAGTACTGAAAAAATCAGGATACCGGATTTTGAAATTTCTATCAGCTTACAAGTTTCCCAAGCGAGTCACTGTCCAGATCTGGATAATGTCTCTTTCCTTCTGTCATGCAAATATTACTAAGAGAGAAAGGACACCTCAAGTTTCTGCCAGGGAGTAGCATTGTTGTTTTGGAGGTCCAGCAGATTCCTATGCAAAGTCTGAGTTCTGAGAAATGGGGATTTGTCTTGTATTCCCTTACTTTTTTTTCTATACTTTCTGATCTTTTTGTCTACCTTACCTAGGAACATGCATTTTGACTAGGTGTTTCCTGACACAGGGTTGCAACTAGGTGTTTTATGGCACAGTGTTACATGTGGACATATAAACATTGACTGATTATGTCATTTAGCCTTTTCTCTGTTCTGTAAGACCCTTACCACACTTCTACTTAAATAATCTTTAATGGGATAGATGCTATTAAGATTATAGACAGAATACTTCCTTAGCTCTAGCATTTACAGACTTGGTGACTTTGGGTAAGTTGCTTAGCCCCTCAGGGCCTCAATTTCCATACACAACTGCTGTGAAGATTAAATGAGTTAATAGATCTAACCTTATTAGTGTAATGCCTGCACAGTAAATCCTCCATAAATGTTAACTGTTACAGTCACTTTTTAAAGCCTGTGGCACTGTTTCTATCTGACAATTCATGAAGTGGGTCTTTCTTGAATAACATGGGTTCAATAAATGAAACAAGATAATTTAACACCGTGCTTATCTTCAGTAATCTGCACTGAGTGTTCTATTTGTACAGCAGCCATTGCCAGAGCTACCCTCATATTTACATGTTATGAAGGAACTGCTACAGTATCTTATAACTTAAAAATACCTCTCAATGACCACTACCTCCCTTCTAATAAACACACACATATACACAGAGACTCACACACATTCCCCACCCCATCTCAGGGGTTCTGCTCAGATATTCACAGATTGAACCTTCTATGTTAAGCACTATTCATTTTAATAAGTTTTCTATTAAGATGTAAATTCCCCAAAGACAATTATTAGCACATTAAGTGACTCACACATTAATGTGACTGAACTTGTCAGATTCTGTTCTTTCAGACTGAGAAAGGTCTTGCTGCATAGGACTCTTCGATTGCAAGTGAGAGGTCACTCTCTCCAGATAATAAACTTTGTTGCTCCTCAATTTACCTTGAGCTTTCTGTCCCTGACATATGCTGTTATATTTTCATAGAAAAAAAATGCCCTTACAAAAATGTTTTCACAGTTGCTTTTTCCAGATGCACTTAGAAAGAAAACATAAACGTGCAAATGCATACTGAATACTGCTGTAAAGTATGCTTGAACAAAAGTGACTGAGAACATTTTTGGAAATGATTCATCCTTTAATAAAGATTACCCTCCGTCTGTTGCCAAAAAATCACCCAGACATTTTGTCATCTGCCAAGAAATTGCTCAAAGGAATCTTCAACTTGCATAGCTGTTTCCAGCTTTAATTCTGAATTGACATTTGCTCTTTAATTACAATAAATCTCACAAACCCATTTGGTATGTATGTTTCTTGGATGCATAACCTATCATTCTGTAAGTGAGGTTGGTCTATTCTTTCCTTAGTACATGTCTTCTAAAACTGCAGAAGCTTTCTCCCATAGTGTGAGCATAATTGTCTGAAAAACCATTGTCAGAGATGGTCAAAGGGAGAAAGAAAGAGGATGTACAAAGTCCTAGGACAAGCAATGTTTGGTGCTTCATTCTCCTCCATGATCCTGGCCAACATTTTCAGAAGGAAATAAGCCAATCGCTTTGAGTGGCAAGAGTAGGTTACAAGAAGGAGAGGAGAGAAAAGAACGGAAAATGCAGTAATAGGATAAATTATTACTTTATCACCTGACATTGCCTCACCTAGTGCTAGAGACTTTCTCTGTTATTCATTGCAAATATATAGATATACTACCACTACATCCCATGGACACCCCAGAAAGAAGTACCTCTGTTTTCTGTACTCTGAGGATAGCTTTGGACTTAGTCACAGTGCTCCTTATGTTCCTTGTCCATTTATTTTATTTTTCCCCTAAGCAAGAGCCTTTCTCGGTCTCTCTACAAGTCATATTCAAAATATAATGCAAACTATTAATGTTTCTATACATTCACCCAAAACATGTGGCCTTGCATAACCTGGAATTTCCTAGACTTCCATAATATGACTAGCTATGTCTCTATGCTATGAAAACACTTATTTTCCTATATTTTTCATACTTTTGACTTTCTGAGGCAGGGTCTTATGTTTCCCATGGTACCTTGAACACACTATTTAGCCAAAGCTAACTTTGAACTCCTGATTTTTCTGCCTATATCTCCAAGTACTAGGACTATAGGCATGCCTTATCATACCTGGCTCTTCCTATACATTTTACATATATAGTTTATAATATTTAAGTACTATGGAATTCTCATATTTATCCAAGAAAACAACTTCAACAAAATACCAAGTTTGATGTGTCAGCTACCTCTTTATATTTCAAAATAAATTTGCTTTTATTAAATAAAAGAGTTTTCTGCATACCAATAAAGCCTATTTATATATTGTCAGAATTTTTAAGATATCTGCATGATCAAAATACCATGAAATTTTAGATCAGACAAGTCAAATGTAGAAAACTAGCTCTGTCCCTTATTTTGTGATCTTGGCAAGTCAGCGATGCATTATACATAAGTTGTCAAGAGGGCTAATTGTGAAAATAATTATATTCATGTTTAATAATCACTAAATATTAGTTTTTCTCTGAATTTCAGTTTTCACATCTCTGAAATGCATTCTATGATAAATGTATGTAACATGAGCTTTGCAAACTGGCCAACTAGATTAAACTTTCATTGGTAGTTGCTTTACCAAACTGGCCTTTGGGTATTTTCTTTATACTCAGAGAGGATGATAACTAAACTTCATTCATTTGTCTCCAGGATAAAAGATAATACATGCAACTGCTTAAACCATGAAGCATTGTATAAACTGTAACCATCAATATTATGAATACATTTCTTTCCTCAGTACCATATCATATCCACATTACAAACACAATAAAAGTAGTTATTATTCACTGAAAATCAGGAAAAACTACATTAGCTTCTGTTTTAGATTCTGTTTCTCTCCTTCTCCTTGTTAATTTGTGTGGTAAAACAGTCAGGTATCTTATCAAAGGAGCTATTGCTGGAACAAGACAGAATCAATATGAGAATGAGAATGATATGCAAAGTCAAGTAGAGACCTTCAAAATAAGCCACAGGAGTTAATATTTGTATAGTGCTAAAATGGAGCCTGGTAGAATAAGTATCGTATACTTATTTGTTGCAATAAGAGTTCCATAAACTAACTTCAAAGAACAGTGAAAATATATGTCAAAAATAAAAATTGATGTAGCTGTTGAATAATCAAGGACATACTCATAACCTCAGATAAAGACATCTATGTGTCATTGTGTGAGAAATGGGGTTAATGGAGAGGAGGTAGCAGGGACAGAAGGAAATACAAATCCTCTGGTATTAGGGAGTTAAAGGTAAACTCACAGAAGCAATTTGGCCTAAAAAGAACTTTGACTGCTTTTTAGCAAAGAGGAAACCAGACAAAAACAAATGAAATTAGGGTCCACAAAGGGCTTCTTCGTCCCATTTGAGGTGGCAGTGCAGGAACCCAGAGGACAGAAGTACATATAATGATGAGAAATAATGTAATACTTTAATTGCTCTGTCTCAATAGTAACTATTAATGAAAGAATCATCCACTTTTTGAGCCAGATATTTTTCTATTATGAATTGCTTTACTTTTTCATTAGTGCAATGTCAATTGGCTGACTATATGGAAATGATAAGGACAAATGTACATAATTAAAGAGATCCTTGAAATCAAGCTTAAAAGAATCAAAATGTCTTCATTAACAAAGAACTGTCTCATTAAGTACAGAATATAAAACAATTTGATGTAAGATGACATATGTTGAAGAAAATAATTCAGAAATTTGTAGCTGAAGGCTATATAAAAAACAAAAAACACATTGCCAGGCAGGAGAAACCTCCCTTCAAGTTGCTGATCAGGGTAGTCCAAGAGAGTCACAAAATAGCACAGGTTATTGCCACAGCTCTTGATTTCCTCCAAGAACTTGACAGTAAGACCCTATTGCTGAAGACATGACAAACTTTGGACATAGGGCTTGGAGCCTTCTCCTCCACAGGAACTGACCTGAAAGCTTCCTTGAAGACTAGCTTTCATGGCGTCAGAAGATGCTATGCAAACTCTCAAGGGAGAAAGCCAACGAATGGGCTTACCCAACTGTAGATCCTAATAATCAGCACTGATTAGCCCAACAATTTATCACTATTGTTCCAGTAGTGGCACTTTTATCTTGTGGGAAATCAACAGCTTTCCACTTGGAATTAAGGCCTGATCAACTGGCGGGAATTCATGTGCTCTATAGTAAATATACTCAAATACATAGGGCTAAGATGTCATAGATTTTAGAAAAAAAAAAACATTACTTTGATTCATTGCTAGGCCAATGTAATTTCTTACTTTGAGATATATATATATATATATACACACATTTATGTATACATGCATTTTTATATTCACAGATAGACCTCTCATCACTCATGAAGGAAGCTTCTTTGTGCAACAGATGGAGACTATTACAGAGTTCCATAACTGGTCAAATGCAGAGAATAAGTGTCTGTGAGATGCTTAACCCTAAGTGACACATCTTCAGTGCATCCTCTGTACTTAGGATGAATGCGTCTCTCACCAGAGAAGTTTCCTTATGCAGCAGATAGTGATTAAACCCACAATGGGCCAATGCGCAGAGAAGAAGAAGCCCCAGAGTGCTGTCCCTGAATGAGACATCTATGTCAAACTTCTGCCTCACAGGGATCATGGATCATTATAGAGGAATGAATATAAGAGATTGTGGGGTGGATGAACACAATGAAACAGTCTTGAAGACAGGTAGTAATTTAACTCATATAACCTAACAACAATAGTAACAGTGTACACAGATTGTTCAAACTCAAATCAGAAAAAAAAATCCAAGCAAAAACATGGGGAAGGGGGTAACAAATACCAAGCCAACCTAAGGAACTTTTGGCAACTGATGGATGCTGGGAGGGAGAAAGACAGTGTTTTACAGGAATGGAACTCTTGATAGGCCCAGTGTGGATAGACCCACACTGAAGGACATTTGGGAACACAAATCTATCTCTATAGGGCATATTATATATATTATATATATAGAGAAAAATAGATGATATAGATATAGATAGGTATAGATATGGGCAGGAGCAGTGGGGGAAAGTGCAGATATGGGATGGGATATAAATCACATCAAAGTATATTGTATGAAAATCAACGAAATTCAATAAAAATAAGAAAAAAACAAAAGCAAACAAAACATTGTTTTGAAGCAAAAGAATACATTTTTAAGGAAAATTTCTTTTGATTTTAGTGAACAAATATAAACACAATTCCATTATTTGAAAATATATTAATGAAAATGTAACCACAGATAAATGATTGATTAGGTAGAACACAGTTATCCATAGTCTTTCAAAACCCCAAATTACATTGCTTCTGAGAAACAACTTTCAAGATTTCAGTTACCGTGAATTATCATGCAACAAATAGAATTTTGATTTGAAAATGCACTGTAGACTGTAGAGTCCATGTCCAACCTGTGAGTCTAGATCTCTAGTGTATGTGCTCTTCTGCCGGTCCATACCCACCACTCAGTTTGCCGTGGGTGATGATATGGCTGTGCTGTGGTCCACAGCTGCTCCGCATGTGCAAAGCCCACTTCCCAGGCTCCGACGTTCCCCCGGCCATCTTCCAGTCCACTGAGGTCCTCTCATGGCAACAGGGCGTGATGATGGGCCGGGGCCAGATGGACTCCTATGTGGGTGATGAGGCCCAAATCAAGAGAGGCATCCTGACCCCGAAACACCCCATTGAGCACAGCATTGTCACCAACAGGGATAACATGGAGAAGATCTGGCACTACACCTTCCACAATGAGCTGCGTGTGGCCTCCAAGGAGCACCCCCGTGTTGTTCACTGAGGCCTCTCCCAGCCCCAAGGCCAATCATGAAAAGGTGACCCAGATCATGTTTGAGACCTTCAACACCCCAATCATGTACATAGCTTTCCACACTGTGGTGACTCTCTATGCCTCTGGCTGTACCACTGGCATCAAGATGGACTCTAGTGACAGAGTCACCCATACTGGTGCTCATCTATGAGGGCTGCACTTTCCCCCCCCACCCATGCCATCCTGGGTCTGGACCTGGCTAGCTGGAACCTGACAGACTACCTCATGAAGATCCTGACAAAGCATGGCTACAGCTTCACCATCACAGCCGAGTGGGAAATCATGGGTGACATCACGGAGAAGCTGTGCTATGTTGCCCTGGACTTTGAGTAAGACATCGCTGCTGCTGCATCTTCCTCCTCCCTGGAGAAGAGCTATGAGCTGCCTGATGGTCAGGACATCGCCACTGGCAACAAGTTCTTCCACTGCCCAGAAGTGCTCTTCCAGCCTTACTTCCTGGGCACGGAATCCTGTGGTGTACATCAAACTTACCTTCAATTCCATCATAAAGTGTTACGTCGTCATCCCTGAAGACCTCTATGCTAATACTGTTTTCTGGTGGCATCACCATGCTCCCTGGTGTCACAGACAGGATGCAGAAGAAGTTCACTGCTCTGGCTCCCAGCAAGATGAAGATCAACATTATTGCTTTTCCTGTGCACAAGTGCTCCCAGTGGATCAGTGGCTCTATCCTGGCCTAGCTGTCCACCTTCCAGTAGATGTGGATCTGCAAGCAGGAGTACGATGAGTCTGCCCCTCCATCATCCACCACAAATGCTTCTAGGCAGACTGTTACTTAATGGAGTGAGCTGTTACACCCTTTCTTGACAAAATCTAACTTAACCTCCCCCCCCCAAAAAAAATTGGCATGGCTTTTTAAAAATTAAACAAACGGGTTTTTTTTTTTTTGTTTGTTTGTTTGTTTTGGTACTTTTGACTCAAGATTCAAAAACTCGAACTCATTTTAATAAGTACAAAATGAGTAATTTGCATAAGAAAATGATAGTAGTGTTACAGTCATAGAATTATACTTTATTTTTAAATTTAATTTTATATATTTAAAATTACAGCAGTTGTTGGAGCAAGCATTTGCAAGTCCTACAATGTGGCTAAGACTTCATACATTTTTTAATGTGTATGAATATATTGCTTGCATGTATGTAAGCACACCCATGTTGTGCAATGCTCAGGGAGGTCAGAAGAGGGAGTCGGATTCCCTGGAACTGGAGTTATGGACTGTTGTTAGCCACCATGTGGGTGCTGGTATTTGAACCTGGGTCCTCTGCAAGAGCAGCCAGCGCTCTTAACCGCTGAACCATCTCTCCTGCACACATTGTACATTTTTTAAGTCATTCCATGTATCCCTGGTTACAGGAAGTCCCTCCCAAAAGCCAGCCCCACTCCCAAAAGGGCGATGGTCCAGTCCACACCCTGAATTCATGTAGGGGAGGTGCCAACATCACTTTTGTGTAAATTATGTACTGCGAATTTTTTTTTTAAATCATACGCCTCAATACCTTATTTTTGTTTTTGAGTGATTGGCCTTCTTGCCCCCCCCCCCACTTTTGTCCCCTCAACTTGATGTATGAAGGCTTTTGGTCTCCTGGGAGTGGGTTGTGCTGTGACGCATCCAGGGCTTTCCTGTATATTGTCTTGAGACCAGTTTAATGAAAGTGAACACCTTATAAACAGGAAAAAAAGAAAAAGAAAAAAAGAAAATGGATTCTTTAGAATAATTATTTGAAATATAATTTCACTATAATGAGCTAACTAAATAATGATGTTGTTATGTCTTATTTTTCTTATTTATTTTATTTGTTCTTAGTGGCTTCACATATTTTTTATGAGCCTCTTTAGTTTTCTTAAGTTCTAATTTAAAGTCACTTATACATGATTTGTTTCACTTCTGCTTGTTTCCTGATTTATAACTGCACCTGTGCCTCCTTCACCTGTGTTTATATTTCTTACTCCTTCATTTTATGCAAGAGAAATACAATAAACTATATAGAAAACAAAACTAAAATGTCCAGTTTCTACAAATTTTTCAGGCTTGTTCATTGGATAATGTTGAAGCAGAGATTTTTGACAAATTCTGGCAAATTGGTCCCACATTTAAAAGTCCTAATAGATATACACATGGGTCTAGGATCTAAACTTAGCATACAAGCTTCATAAGCTAAATACATATATTCAAAATAACAAAGATAGTTTCAGAATTGTAATGATGCCAGAGTAAAAAGCATCCATCACTAACACTTCTGTTTGACTGCATTTTTCCCAAAGTAACTTTTAATATATGTGCTAAGTGAACATTATTATTATTGTAAGGCTTCAGACATTCACATATTAAAGAAAGAAATAACAAAAATTATATTTTCCATCTCATTAATTTTTCACTTTAATAAGTACAAAAGGAGTAATTTGCATAAGAAAATGATAGTAGTGTTACAGTCATAGAATTATACTTTATTTTTTAATTTAATTTTATGTATTTATCAAGGTCCATGTAATGGCTACATTCCATTAATCAAAAACATAACTCATTTCAACTTTTTGAATATTGGTTGCTTAACTACTTAGTAGTTATTTTACTTTCCAAAGTTGTAGGAAAATTAAGTGACTGGAAATACTAGAAAATGTAATAGAAATTAATAATCAACATTTCATTTTATTGTATTATATTTAACTTCTTTAAAAAGTAAATGCTTGCTTTTTCTTTACTTAAAACACATTTCTTTCCAAAAGGAATATCTTTATATTGAAAATAAAACTCACTTTCTGAAGCTAAATAATATAAACATGAAATCTATATGTATTACATAAAACTGTTCTATTTAGAAATTTATTTCATTGTGCTATAAAACATATGGACATTCATTACTCTTGATTATCAATTTAACTGGATTAAAGAATTCCTAGGAGATTAGGAATGTATGCCTCCAGTCCTAGCCTCAAAGTGCTGTGTTAAAGGTGTGTGCTCCCATGGCCAGAATTCATTTCCATCTGAAGAATAAATCTGTGTTCAAGTACAATAATAATGAAGAGTGCAAAAATCCAGCACTATCACTTACCTACCAAATAGGCTTTATTTTATTTTGTTTGGAATTGACACATAATAAATTGAAAACTGAAGTTTTATTGCATAGGATGACTATAGTCAGTAATAATGTATTTATTTCAAAATTTCTTTAAGACTGGATTTTGAATATTTTGCCACAATTAAATAAGTATTTAAGGTGATGGATATGCTAATCACCCAAACTTTATCATTACACATGAGTGAAAACAGGTGTTTCTTTATCTATCTATCTATCTATCTATCTATCTATCTATCTATCTATCTATCTATCTATCTAATCTACCTATTGAGAGAAAGAGAGAGAGAGAGAGAGAGAGAGAGAGAGGGAATCCCAATTTGTCCTTGAACTCAGTAAGTTACCAAGGTTTGTCTTGAACTGGTGATTTTCCAGAACCAACCTCCCAACTCAGGTTACATTAATGTGTTATCATAGGCCCCCAAAAGGAGAGTTTTAAGGAAAAGTTTAGCATGTAATAATTTGCAAGAGCAAAGGGAGAAGTGGGCACTATTCTAAACTGTATGCACGAAAACAAGCTAGTTGTTTGGTAATATGTGTTGCAAATAATGAAATGTAAAGACACTATAATCTCATTATCATCTAGAATAATCAGAGAAATCAGCAAATTCATTTAAAATGAATATGCATGACATTGGTATATACTTGAGACATAATTATATGACTTAGATCACTTTAAGGTGGATGAATAAATAAGTTAAAAACAATGTCCATGGCCTTGTGCATGCTTGGGACACTAGTGCATAAGACAGACTGTTAAAGGCAAAGAAGTTCATTTCCTTCTTGTTAGTTATATCTTGAGAGGTGAAAGGCTATGTAAATGAAGAAAGTTGTTATGTTATACAGTGGAGAGTCAACATAAAAAGTTTAAACTTATATACTGAACACAGAAATGAAAGTATGTTTATAATGATTATCATTAAGAATACTAAAATATTATTTAAAGTATTTGTATTTGAGGACTGAGAATATGTATATGTTGAGTTTCTGTTTATTTTTAATTATGTTCACATAGTTTTTCGATTTAGAGATATTGTATGAAACACAGAAAGACACCAATATCCAATAGAGGAGTCACTGAATAAATTTAGTACAGCTAACAATGGAAAATTATGCTGCCATGGTAACAAATAAGGTAGGATCTTGACAAAATAAAATAAGAAAATAGTAATGAAAAACAGTCAAAAGTTTATTGAGTGCACGAATTCAGAGACTAGTCTAAACTATCCAAATGTGGTGGAATTTAATAATCTCCTAACTGCTCTAAGAGTTCTCAAACAGAGAAATTAAACAAATTGTCAAGATCACACAGTTCACAAAGAGCAGAGCATCAATTAAAGCACATGAAGGATGACTCCATAGCAGAGGCTTTTACATAATACCATTTTGATACCAAGTCAGAAATTCAAAGCTACAGGTTTTTGATAAATGTGCAAGTGTAGGTATTTCTGTGTGTGCACAGTGTCACACTGTGTGAAGGTTTTGTAGTCTTTGAATGTGGTGTATGGTGTACATTTAATATAAAATTTAATGGAGTTTATGTGGTGTGTGTGTGTGTGTGTGTGTGTGTGCATTGCATGTCCCCGTGGGTTTACATTTGTGTGCTCATGACTGGAGTCCAGAGACGAACCTCAGGTGTCTTTCCTCAGTTGTCATCTACTTGATTTTTTTTCTGAGACAGATTCTCTCACTGACCTGGGGCATGCTTATTAGGTTACAATGGCCTGCTTGCAAGCCCCAGGAATCCACCAGTCTCCGCCCCCCAAATCCTGGCATTATAGGCATGTGTCACTATGCCAGGCTTTTTTAAAAAAAACATGATTTCTGGGGGAATCAAACTCCAGCCTTTTACCAACCGAGCTATATGCCCAGTCAGGGAAACGATTCTTATTAATAGATTTTTTTCATACTGAGGATGGAACCAAGGGCTTTGCATATGGCAAACATGTATTCTTCCACTAAGATAAAGCTTCATCACATTTTCCATCCTGTTCTCAAAGTCCTGATTGTAAGTAGTACTCCCCCATCAGCCTTCTCAGTAGCTAGGATCACGCATTTGTGCCACCATATGCCTTTTCATATCACTGCCCTCAAGTAACTGACAGATGTAACTTAAGACAAGAGAAATTTATTTTGGCTCACAGTTCAGACAGAATGATGTATTACTGCAGGGAAGGCATGACAAAGGGCCCCTCTATGGTGATCAGGGCACATGCCAGGCTTGTTCCTCACATTTGAGAAGATTACATAGCATAGGGAACACTGTTGGAATGGAACTGGGCTCTATTCTTCAAAATCCACCTCCACATACTATTGGATGTGAAACCTGCCCTAGATCAAGGTTGAGCAAACCTTTAAAGAAAACTTATTCCTCTTGTCCCAGCAGTTACCAAATGCCAATATGAAATTCTCCAAAGAATTAATAAAATACTTTTTAAAACTACCACTGGAGGCAGATTCCAGGCAGGAAAAATTCGCTACTTCATTAACACATCAGGTATTCCACCCATCTATTTAGCATAACTTAAAGTGAACCTGCCTTCCTAGGAGTGGTTCTATCCCCAGGTGATTGATCAGTGAGATTGGAAAGGTGGGTCCTCCAACACACTAGGGATTTTATATTCTTGATCTACAGTAACAGTATGTGAAGGTGCTTTGCAGACAGTGATAGGCTGGCACCATCCTTTGAAATATTCTGGAAAAAAAATCATTTTGTATCCTTTGTATGTTCAGAATGTAGCATTAGCAGAATCCCTCAAAAAAAAAAAAAAAAAAAAAAAAAACAACCTACCACTAATGGCCTACTTCCTCCAGCTAGCCCCTATTCCTAAAAGATTTACATCCTCCCAAAACAGCCTCACCAGCTGAGGACCAAGAGTTCAAATTTATGAGCCTATAGTAGAGCATTTTACATTCAAATCATAACCCTATGCCTGTGATATATATGAAAAAAAGAAAGGAAATACACCAAAATATATCTTTAAATGAATGTGAGCTTTTTTGTATATAAATTATACTTCAAAAGTTATTTAAAGAAATCATCTAATTATTAAGCTCTCTGTAGTGGGTAGAAATAATGTGTGGTAACATACATTCATTTATAAGGAGAAACAAAAATAGCACCATTTCAGAGGGGAAATGATGGATTCAGTGATGGCACAATCCATTGATACTACTGTAGTTCCACACTTGCCTCCTTAATGAAACACTACTTTCCATTCTCAGTTTCCTGAAGGCAACTGAATTCAAAAATTATTAAATGTAGAATTCTGGTAATAAATAATTCACAGGTTTAAACTATAAACTACTTTGAGTAGCATGATGCAATATCAGATTGACTTTATCTTGGCCAGACCATGAATCATTCCCTTGGATAAATGGGAATAACCATAAATTCCCCTTAAATAAGCCAGTTCATGAATTTATGTCTAACCAGCCCATAACCATCATAACTGCAATGTCATGCATTTGGCATATTTTAATGTTTAAGATGCTACGATTCAGCATAGATGTCAAGGCATGAAGGAACCAATTATCACGTAGCTGGACTTTTAATCTAATATCCTTGATCCACATATAAACTCAAAGATGCATATTCATTAAGTTTTATGAACAAAATTCATTCAAACATGAGTCATCTCTGTTATCTATCCTCCCTGCCAGGTAATTAGTTAGTAGTCATTTTACTTTTCAAATTGACTTCTAATATCATAGCCTTTGTTTTCAAGCAACACATATTTCACTCAGTGTTGACCCAAAATAACAAAAGTATTCAAGTGGGCACTTTATCTAAAGATAAAGAATCCAAACTGCTAAAAATAACCCAAACTGGGTGTAATGCTGCAAACCTTTATTCCCAAGACTCAGGGTGCAGAGGCAGACAGATCCTTTTATGACTGAGGCCAATGTGGTCTACACAGTGAGTTGCAGACCAACAGGGGATACAGGAAGACGCTGTATCAAACAAAACATAAAACCAAAAAAAAAAAAACAGAATTGAAAATTTCCTTTCTTTAATGAAAAAGCCAAAAGCTCTTTACTCACAAAAAGGAAAAAAAATGTATGCTGAAGTTGCTAAGATTTGTGGGAAAATAAAAAAGCATATCCAGGGTTCAATGCTATCTGCAATTTCAGGCACCCACTGTAGGTTTTGGAACGGATCCCTAGCAGATAAGGGGAACTACTCTACAGTAAATGGATGAAAGCTCCACAGCTGCAGTAGCTACCTCTGGGAAGGGAGAAGCAAAGGAAGGAGCAATGTATTAACCAGGAGAGCTCTGTCCTCTGCCCTTTGCCAATGGAAATCCTGCATTGACCTGGCCATATGCCCATTTAATAATCGTACAACTCAATAGGGAAACTGCAGTGTTGGCAGCATGTATACCAAGGGAATGATGAGTGATTATTCGGACAAAAAGCACAAGGCTATAGACTTTTTTTTTTTTTCATTTAGATTTGCACTCTGGGTAGGCACAGAATTCTACAATCCTTATTTTGGTAAAATCTCATTATACAGGACATTCTTGCATGAATTTCTCATTAAAACTTAATGAAAAACAATTCTCAACATTAGAATTGGCTCATGGGCATCATTTGAAGAATCTGATTGATTATGTTAATATCTATTGTGCTTATATTGAAAACAAGGTACTGAAGAGATGTTTAGGTTATGATTATTAAAATGCAACCTGAATAAGAATAAATGTAGAGTAGATGAACTCAAAGAAAGTTGATTTGTATATGATTCTCATGCAAGTGTGTGATTATAAAACCCTGGATCTCTTTCAAAGTAACTGAGTCCTGAACTATAATTCAAAGAAGCAACCACAGGAAATCAGGCAAAAACAAAATTATCACTCCAAAACCAGCTGTAAATGACCTTTGTTGCTTTTGGAATATCTCTAGCTTTTAGTCCTATATTTCATAATAGTATGTCTTATCCAAATAAATTTCCTGCACATTCCATTTTCTTTCTCATTTTTACGCTGCATGCTAAATATAACCACATTGTTTTGCGCATTGAAAAGCCTTAAATAAACTAAAAGGAATGGGATAGCTAACATGAAATATCTAGAATGAGATACATATTGACAAATCCAGAGAGCGAAGGTGAGGAACAGGATGGGGGAAGGGGCAAGGGATAAGTAAGATGCTGCTGCAACAACATCACTAACAGAAAAGGATGTTGGATGCTGAACAGTGCAGTGCACTTTGTATTGAAATAAAAGCTCTCACAGCTATGCTCTCTGTGTGATCACTTATTCCTCTTAAGCCCACAAATGAAATTCAAAGCAGCAAAGAGTTCTTAACATGTTAATATGATGATTTTCATGAAGCCAAATACAAAATTCAACCAAGAAAATACTCCCATTTCTGTTTTACCCTTTCTGCAGACAAACAACTTAATAAAAATGTTAAAGAGGCTTTTAGCTCATCCTACAACATAAACAAAAAAAATCAAATAAATCATTGTGCTTACTATGCCTGCTTCTCTTTCTAGCCTCTAGCCTCCTTTATTGCCAGCAGGTGGGTTTATTTCCTATTTTCTGAAGGATTCAATCCTTCCTCAGCTCTGATTTCAAAGACCTTTTATTCAGTTCAATTCACTGGTGCTGTTGCTTTAGCCCTATTGAGTTTGACTCTGTCCTTTGTGCCCTCTACCTTTACATGCTGCACATCGGTATCTCTGGGCTACATTTTTGTCTTCTTCTAAAGCCCAAACACTTTATCTCTCCTTACATTTACCACCATATCATTATTTTATGTAGGTGTGTTTCTGCTTTTTATTGCCTGTTTTACTTTCTAATATTAATTTATATTGATTCAGAGACTTGGCTACGATGATTCTTTGCCTACACATAGAACAGTGCATGGCAGAGAATACAGGGTCAATAAAATATTAACTAAGTGATCTGTCAGTATTGCAACACTATATTCTTCAATATCAGCTTTTTTTGGATGACATTAAGACATAAATGTATATGAATAAGAATGCATTATAAATTAACCTAAAAGGGAAGAAACATTAAAAGAAGATATTTCTAATTGTCTAATGAATATAATTTATTAAATATATTATTTTAGTGAGCAACAAACTATAAATCATTGAAGTCACATCTCCATAAAGCAATGAACAATGCAAATTACTAAAACGGAAGCTTAAGTGCTTGATACATGCCTCCTACATAGACACATAGAACTCCTATTAATCAGAAAATGCAGTGGAGACAGATATGTATATAGAAGCAAGATCACAGAAGTAAAATTGTTAAAGATTAACAATACTTAATGTTCATGACTCTGTAGGGAAAGTAGCCCAAGCCAGACAAAACCTCATCAGAGAAGGGGGCTGGGCATGAAGCCTCAGCCCTAGCTTAGGAACTGCTGGCAATAATTGATAGTTGAGGAGAGAGGGAGAATCAGTTTTGTTTTAGGGTGTGATGCCGAGTAGGATGATCACACTTCAGGGAGTAGACCCATGTAACTCTAGTTTGTGTCAGTTAGACAAAAAATTAGCAGCACATGTTTTAATTAAAAGTTTTGTAAAATTCTCACCTTGAACTCTGTTAAATTTTTGGTCATATTAGATACAGCCAAAATTTCCTCCAATATAGTCCAATTAACAATGAATAAGTATCATCAATACTTAAATGCACTACTTTCCTTATTAAAATAGGGTTTTAATAAAATTTTTATTCTTTGAGAATTTTATACAATATATTTTGAGCATATTTAGATCTCTCCCATAATCTACTCTCAGATCCACCCCATCTCATGATTCCCCCTGTCTTTGTATCCTCTATTATTGAAAAAAATTTAAAACTGGGCAGGTAGTGATGCATGCTTTTAATCCCAGCACTTGGGAGGCAGAGGCAGGTGGATCTCTATGAGCATGAGGACAGCCTGATTTTCATAGCAAGTTCCAGATCAGCTGGGGATACAGGGAGACCCTGTCTCAATAAGACCAACATTTTTTAAAATCTATTGAGTCTAATTTGTGTTCCCCAAATCTTTTTTGATATGGATACAGCTCCTGGGAGGCTGTTCAGCTTACCCAGCATCGAAAGCTTAAAGAAAACTGACTCTTTGGCCAGCTGTTTATTGACAATAGCTTCTGAGCTAGGGCTCAGACTTCCTGCCCATCACCCATATTAT
>NW_008355363.1:5015100-5057513 GCF_000622305.1 Nannospalax galili | reverse complement strand
TTTGCATTCTCCTGGTAGTTCCTATTT
Source organism: Nannospalax galili (assembly GCF_000622305.1). Lineage (NCBI taxonomy): Eukaryota > Metazoa > Chordata > Mammalia > Rodentia > Spalacidae > Nannospalax > Nannospalax galili. The sequence continues at coordinate 5,057,486 of NW_008355363.1, read as the reverse complement.
CAAAATGAAGTCAGTTTCCAACATTGCTGAGTTAATAAAATGGTTGGTTAAAACTAATTATTGCTCTTTCAAAAGGTTGACATGTCCATATTTCTATAAATATTTTCCCTTTCCTGGCCTTCTCCCCCTACATGGCCTCAAAGTTCCCTAAAGCACCCTAAAATTTAAAAAAATCCCTGTGGATGAACTCATTTTGTTTGGAAGCAATAAATGCACAGTGTTTGCTCATGATAAGGTATCATTAGACAAAAATTAAATACTTAAGCTGAGTAAGAATAATTCTCATTTATTGCTCTTATGGCTTGTCTTAACATGTAGGTGTTTTGTAGTTAGCTGCGAAGATTCAAACTACTAAATAATCCATGTCTACCAATAAACCCACAAATTCATAGATTCAGCTATTCTCATTATCCTTATGTCTGTGGAGCATATATGATTTCAAGATAACTTGTCATTTACACATTTCATAATGCTGATTTTAAAAACTGTATTTCCACTTTTGACACCAGGACCTAAAGTGAGACTGTTAAGTTTATAATTTCTTACTGCAAATTTATCTCTTTTATCTGGTTTTATGGGTAAAATTTCTAGGTACTAAAGATAACCCATTCAAATATAAAATCTTGCAGCCATTTGAAATCTTTCTGTTGTTTTTGCTGTCACTGTTTTCTTTGTTGTTGCTTGAGGCAGGGTCTCATTATGCAGCCTTAACTGGCCTGGAACACACTATGTAGACCAGGCTGGCTTTGAACTCTTAGACATCTGCTTGCTTCTGCCTTAAGATCAAAGGCATGTGCCACCATGTCCTGCTTTATTTAAAATATTTTATTTTTTCTACATTATCTCGATGTATAACTATAGAATGCACTGTGTATACCATTGTCTTCTTACACAAAATTTATTAGACATATACAACTTCTTGATGAATCAAAGCAATCATTCTAAACATACAACACTATATCTATATCAAAACTATATTTTGCATCTACTTTTTCATTGTGAGTTGTATTCAGTACAACCTATTAAACCTCATGGGTTTCATATTTCTAGTTACAAATGTCTCCCTGTATTCTCAGTTGATTAATTCTAATCTAGTTTGAAATACAGATAATAGAAGATAATAGAATACACTTATTGATCTTTTTTTAATGTTGTTGCTTTTGTTTTTGTTTGAGACAGGGCCTCTCTGTAGCCTTAGCTGGCTTGGAAATCACTATGTAAACCAGGATGATCTTGAACTCATAGAGATCTTCCTGCCTCTACCTCCAAAGTGCTGGGTCAAAGACATGCGCAAGCACACCTGACTTAAGAATGCACTTTTATCGCACTTTAATTATTGTCAAAAGAAGTTGAAGAATATAGGGAAAATGAGATGACATATGGAATTTGCTTTAAATTATCCTAGCAGCCACAGTCACTATGAGTTCATGTATGAAACTGCTACATCACGTTCAGAAAACACTTAACACTTTTTAATTTTTTTTTAATTGAGCCTTTGTAATTTCTTTTGCAAAAGTCTTGGACTACCTCTGGTTCTTACAGTATTTCCTTCCCATCTCCTGCAATGATCCCTGAGCCTTGGGAGAAAGAGATGGAATATAGATGCCCCACTTAGGGCTGAGCACTCCAACATCTTCTGGGGAACGGAGCATCAGCTTTCTTGGGATTCTTCCCCTGGTAGTTTGTCCATGGCCTTACACCTATTCCCATATTGGTAGCATTAAGTGAACTCAGTGGGTTTGAAAACAATATATGAAGTTTGGAGAGAAAAAAGAGGGTGTACAGAATGAATTGGAGGGGAGGAAGGGGGGTGAATTTTAAGAAAGCAATTATATTCATGTTTTAATTTCTTAATCAAAAATATTTTTAATTTTTTATTGAGCTTTTTTAATTTCATAAAATAGTTCTTAATCAAACTTAGACCCCCTCCTCCATCCATGCTCCCGTCCCCCCACTGGACCTCATGTATTCCACCATATATGTTACATTGTATCCAATCAAACATTTGTATTCAGATGTCCTTCAGTGTAAATTCATCCACTGGAGACTAGTCAGTCCATCTAGAGATCATATGAAAGGAATACTCTCCCTCACATAGCAGCAATCTGTCTCCAATGATTCTCAGTCTAGGGCCAGTCCACCACCCATTTCTCTCCTCTCCTCTGAGCCCTTGTTTATTTGAGTTGGCATGGGTCCTGTGCCCATGCCACCATTGCCACAAGAAATCTTTCCACCCTCCCTTCCACAATGGTCCCTGAGCTGTGGGTAGGTGAGGTTAATATAGGAGTCCTATCCAAGGATACACTCTGCAGTCTCTTACTCTTTAAAACATGGTCAGTTGTGGTCTTCTGTGTGCATTGCACTCTGTTGTATAAGGAAACTTTACTGGTGACAGTTGAGTGATGCAACAGTTTTCTCTCTACCCCTTGTTACCCTATGTTCTATGAGTCTTAGGTGTAGATATTCAACTGTAGATTTGTCACCTAGTACTTGGCATCTTTCAGACATATATTCTCTATGCATAACTAATTGTTGAAATTTCCAGTAACCTCCATCTGTTGTAAAATCTTCTTTGATGAATGGTGTACGGTATGCTTGTCTGTAATATAAGCATCCATATTCAACATATATTAAGAAATTTCATTTGTCTAGATATAGTAAAGAGATAGGGTTTTCTCTAGGATCTTTGTCCTCTCTTGACATGTGTATTTGGCTGAGTTTACAGTGCCACCCTTGAGTTCATTCCCATTGAAAGGGCTTTAATTTCAATTAGATAGCTGTTGATTGCTCACCAGATAACAGTGCCTATTCTACACCAATAGAGGTAGTTTTGTCATGCTGATTGTTATGGTTATTAGGCTTTGGATTGGATCATTAATTGCTGTTCTCCCTTGGCAGTTTGCATATTATCATCGAGAATTATGATAGCTAAACTTCGGGTAAATGGCTTCCAGGTCAGTTCTTGCTCCATTGTTCCAAGTCCTGTATCTGAAGTATGTCCTGTCTTCAGCAGTAGGGTCCTGACTACTAGTTCTGGGAGATAACGAAAAGGATTGGCAATAGCCTGTATTATTTTGGGAATCGCCTGGACCATTCTCACCAACCACTCAAAAGGAGGTCCCTTCTGTGTGACACTGTGTCCCTTGCTAAGCAGCACCCAGGTATACCTACGTGCTGTTTAGACACTGGGTGTTCATTTCTCCTGGGGTTTCAGGAGCATCATATTTCCCTCTGGGGTTCCAAGCCCCCAAGATTCATTCATCTCTAATCTTTTTCCTCCTTCCACATTGCGACCATCCCCCTCTCCTGACTGTCCCCCACATGGCCACTTGCATGTCCCTCCCTCCTCGCCTCCCTGCTGAACACTCCCACTTTCCCCACTTCCCACTTGGTAACATCTGTTCCCTAATATCCCCCTCTTTCAAGTTCTTTTCCTTTACTTCCATATATCCATTCCATTGTCCTGGCTCCTGGTGATATATCAGAGCAAACATATTTTTTTTAATTATCCAAGTAAAACAAAGCAAAACAAATAAAAAATAGCTGAAACATTTGGCAAACTGAATATTTGGTGATGACTAAATGAAATCTTTATAATATTCTAATTTATATATATTTATTTTATTGAATTTTTGCAAATTTCAAGCAATATATTTTGAACATATTTAGACCCTCTCCTATCTGCACCCCTTTTATACCTTCTTCCATATTTCATGTGCTGTATAATATATAAGTTCTATTGAGCTAAGTCTGTGTGCCGAAATGTCCTTTGGTGTGTGTCCATCCACTGGAACCTGGTTACCCTATCTAGTTTCACACCCATAGAGAAAACTCTTCTTCACTAAGTAGTTACCAGTTGCCAATATTTCCTCAGTTAAGGATGGGGATTTTTACCCACTTCACCAATTCAATGCTAGGCTTTGTTTTGTCTTGAAATTTCATGGGTCTTGTGCCTGTTGCTATCATTGCTATAATTTCATATAATTTTCCAGCTGTCTGGAAAACTCTGTTTCCCTGTGGTCATCCACCTCCTCTGGATCTTACAATCTTTCCACTCTCTCTTCCACAAAGGTCCCTTAGTTTTGAGTGGCAAATGTTTGATGTACAAGTCCCACTTAGAGACAAGCACTGTGCAATCTCTTATTCTCTGCACTTTGGCCAGTTGTGGCATTCCCAGTTCATCACCATCTGTTGCATGAGGAAGCTTCTCTGGTGATGAGAGAAGCTCAATATTATTTCTTCCTCCTGTTCCACTGGGTTCCTTGAGCATTAGGTTAAAGGTTCAATTTTAGATGTGTCATTTAGGGCTGAGCATCTCACATACATTTATTCTCTGTATTTGACCAGTTTTGGAACTTTATAATAGTCTCCATCTTTCATAACGTTTTTGCTTCTTTAATGAGTTGTGATAGGTACAGTTATCTACAAATACAAGGATACATATTGAAAATGTAGTATAAAACTTAATGGTCTAGGCATGTGACAAAAGTAGATTTTCCTCTAAAACTTATGACCTCTCTAGCCATATATGTTTGGCTATGTTTACAATACCACATGTGAGTTTCTTCCAATTGATCTGGCCTTTACTCCAATTAAACAGCTGTTGATTCCTCCAAGATAAAAATGCCACTACTGCACAAGTATAGATTATCTGCTGGGCCCGTCATTGTTGTGTTTCATAAACTTTATAGCTGGATTGAACCATTGATGAGTTTAGTACCTCAGAGTGTGGATAGTATCATCTGATACTAAGGGATCTATCTTTCAGGGGAATTTTCCAGATCAGTTCCAGTGGGTTGTTCCAATTCCTTTGTCTGTATGTCCTGTCTTCAGCAGTAGGACCTTACTGCCACTGTTCAGTGACCATAATTCAAGCCTGATGGGCTTGGGGATCCCGAGGTATAGGTGCAGAAGAAATCAGGACGCAGGGGATGCAGAAGCGTATGAACCAGTGCATACTTTATTCTAAGAATCAACCTTATTTATAGTACAAAAAGAGGAAAATAAAATATTCTTCTCAAGCCAAATTACCTCATGATTTTTACAGTACCTTCATGATATTTTCAGTACCTTCGTGTTCCCAGGGCTCACAGCCCTTTTTGGAATTGTATCTGTCCTTCCATACCTATCAAAACGCTCTGTTCTTTACTTATAACTTTATTAGCTACGCAGCTTTGTTATACAAGCTTACTTAGGTATGTTTAATAGGGTTCAAGGAACTGTCAGTCTCATGATAGGAATAACTGCAGAAGAACATCCAAGTTCTCAGGGAACTGAGGCCTTCTGTTCCAGCTCCAAGTTTACATCAGATCACAACTCGGGCCTTCACACCTTACCTTAAAATTATAGAGACAATTAAGGTATGTATCAATAGTTTCTGCTATTTGGGGAGTTGCTTGAATTATCCTGACCAACAACTCTAAGAGAAATTCCCCTGCCTGGAACTGGGTTATTTTTTTTAAGTCTTTTTTATTGAACTTTTGTGTTTTACTTTTTAAAATATTTTACTTTATTTATTTTTATTTTATGACTATGAGTGAATTGCCTGCATGTATGTAAGTGCACCCATGTTGTGCAGTGACCACAGCGGTCAGAAGAGGGAGTTGGATTCCCGGGAATAGCAGTTAACAAATGGATGATTGTTAGTCTCTATGTCGGTACTGGGATTGGAATCTGGGTTCTCTGCAAGAGCAGTCAGTGCTCTTAACCATTGAGCCATCTGAGAATGTAGACTTAAAGAATTTGTAGACTTAAAGAAAATCTGCTCTCTCTCATCACACAGCAATGATTTGCCATTGGTTCCTTGGCTAGGATTTCCCAGTTTCCCCAATCTATACCCAGCATAGTATATAGTTTATCAAAGTATTTATTGATAATATTCTGGATCTTTTTAGTGTCTCTTGTGATGTTTCCCCTTCCTTCACTGATTTTATTGATTTGGATTTGCTCTTTCTTTAGTTAGCTAGATTAAGGGTCTGTCTATCTTGCATATCTTTTCAAAGAACTAACTTTTATATTGACTGATTCTTTCTATTGTTTTCCATGTTTCTAATTCATTGATTTTGGCTCTGATGTTTCTTGTTTCTTCTCCTCTACTGGATTTGGATTTGGTTTGTTCTTGCTTTCCCAGGTTCCTTTTTCTTTAAATCAACAGACAAAAAATAGCCCTAACAGGCTCCTGGGACCTTGCTCATATAAACCTACAGTAATAGTGTCAGCATGCACAAGACCCATGAAAACTCAAACAGACAAAAACTCAGCATAGAACTGTGGAAATGGGAAGCAGGCCCCAATCTTAGGTGAAGAACTATTGACAACTGAGTACTGCTGGGGGAGAAAGAGCTGATCTTCTTAAAGGGAGGGACTCTAGATAGGCTGACTAGACCACAATGGATGAACTTGCACTAAGGGACATCTGGGGACACTAACTTGACTTGATAGGCCTTTATACAAATGAAAGAAAGCATGAAATCCAGTGAGGGGGCCATGGGACAGTGCCAGTGGGGAAAGGGGTATAAAGGTGATTAAGATGTTCTTACAAAATACACAAAAATTCAATAAAAATTTATAAAACATTTAATATATGTGCACAATTTTTCATAAAGTGCAGCATTGTAACTCATAGGTCATTTACTATTATTTTATACATTCAGAGAGTTTGAAACACTTTTCTTATTGTTACAAAACAGAACATATAAAAATAAATAGGAATATATTCAACACTTACAAAAAGTGATAAAGTATTGTTTTCTTTTCAATACTTGAAAACATATATATTTGTACATATATGTATACATGATTTTTTATAAATAACATAAAAAGTGATCATATCGTCACTTATTTATAAGTATTATTTGTATTAAGTATAAGGATTTTCCAGATTTTGGAGTTGGACCATTAAGTCATTTATTTGTGCTTTTTCTGGTTTTAAATGTGGGCACTTAGAGCAATAAAATTAACTGGTAGGATTTCTTTTTTGTGTCCCAGCGTTTAGTTATGTTGAATTCGCATTTTCATTTAAATCCAGAAATAATTTTATTTCCTCTCTGACATATTCATCATTTCGGATTATGTTGTATAATTGCCTTGTATTCATGTGGTTATTAAAATTTCTTTTATTTTATGATTTATTTCATTGTGGTCTGATAGAATGCATAGAATTATTCATGTTTTGGTTGTTGAGCTTTCTTTTGTATCCCAGTATGTGATCTATTTTAGTGTAACTTCCATGAGCTGCTGTATAGAAAGTATATTCTTTTGGTAGAGTATTCTATAGATGTTTGTTAGGTTCACTTGATGTATGATATCATTTAATTCATAAGTTTCTCTGTTTCTTTTTTGTCCCAATAATTTGTCTCTTGGAGAAAGTAAGGTATTGAAATCACCTGCTATCACTGAGTTAGGTTAATCTTTTTCTTAAAGTCCAGTAAGTCCTATTTTGATGAAATAGGGTGCACCAGCGATTGGTACATATATGGTCATGATTTTAATTTCTTCTTGCATTATTTTTCTCTTAATCAGAATGAGATGACTGTTTTTGTCTTTTGTGATTAATTTTAGTTTGAATTCTATGTTGTCATATATTAGAAGAGCAATTCCTGTCTGTTTCTTAGCGCCATTTGCTTGTAATATTTTTTTCCATCTTTTCACCCCAAAGTGGTGCCTATCCTTGAAGGTAAGCTGAATTGTTTGTAAACAAAAAATGGATTTTGTTTCTTAATCCATTTGATTAACCCACATATATTGACTGGGGAGTTGAGGCCATGGACATTTAAATTATTATTGAAAGACTTGGGGTTACTGTTGTTTATATTTTATTCACGTTCTTTGTCTTATTTTGTGTTTCTGTAATAATATTTTTATTTGTTTTCTTTCTCAAGCATCTTGGGTATGTTCATTGATTCAGTCTTTTGTATTGCTTTGGTTCTCTGTAGGGTTGGTTTGGTGGACATTAATTCTTTCAGCCTATCTGTATCATCAATTTTTCTCTTTCCCCTTTGAATCTGATAGAGTTTTGCAAGGTAATATATTCTGGCTTAGCATATATGATCATTTCAATCTCGGGATACTTTTGTCCAGGCTCTTCTGACTTTCAAAGTTTGCACTGAAAAGTTACCTGTAATTCTGATGGGTTTTTCTTTATATGTAACTTGTCATTTTTCTCTGGCAATTTTCAGTACCCTCTATTTTTTCTGTGCATTTGCTGTTTTTACTATGACATGGTGAGTGGTTTTGTTTTTGTCCTGTTTATTTTGTATTCTGTGTACTACTTATTATCTGTATGGGTATGCCTTTCCTTAGTTTAAGGAAGTTTTCTTCCACAGTCCCATTGAATTTCTGATCAGTGCCATTGACCTAAGATTTTTTTCCCTTCCTTCTATGTCTGTAATGTAAAGATTTGTTCTTTCCATGGTTTCCCACACTTCCTGAATATTTCATTCCTGTGTATTTTTTAAAATTTCATATTCATTACTTTTGCATTCTAGCTCTGCAACTTTATTATCCAGGCTTGACATTCTGTTTTCCATGTGATTAATTCTGCTGATGAAGCTTTCTCCTTTCATTTCAAATTAGATTTATTGAGTTTTTCAATTCCATCTTCATTTCAGGTTTTTCTTCAATATTTCTATCTCTTTCAAGAATTCACTTTTCAAATACAGAATTGCCATTGTCACTTCATTCAATTGTAAATTTATTTCCTTGAATACATCCCTTTATTTCCCTGGGCTGCACAGCCTCCAGGGGTCCTGGTGAAAGCACCTTTCCTCATCATCAAGAGCCCTCTGGACCTGGTCCAGCCCTCACCTCCCTTTGTTCCCCTGGGCTGCACAGGCTCCAGCATTCTGGTGCCAGCATCTTTCCTGGATAAGTCCAGCAGCACCAACCATGCTTTGACCCTCCAGTCTAATTCATCCTCCCAGCTCCCCCACCCCGTCTCTCCTACTGGCCTGGGTACTGGCCCATTTTTGTCTTGTCACCCCAGACACCAAGGATCACCTCTCAGCCCAAACCCGCCACAGCTTCCTGATCCTTTGCATCCAGACCAACCCAGTTCCTCCCAGTACTCCCCAGGAGCCCTTAGGGACTCTTCCCACCCCCAACTCCCTTTACATCCCAGGGTGGCACAGCCATCAGCTTCCTGAGACCAGCATCATTCCTGGGCCCTGCTCCCAAGCCAGTCCAGCCCCCAAATTCTTGAGGACAGCAACTTTCCTGGAGGAATACAGACCTTAGGAGAAAATATGAAAGCATCTGATCCTCATCCAACTTGGGCTTCTGTGGGAACCCCTCAACATGAAAGCAATTGGGCCACTCCAGTATAAAATCAAAAGAGAGAACCTGAAGAATAGACCAACCGGCTTTTCATGCCCCACAAGTAAACCACAAAGGCACATAAAGTTTACAAGAAGAAACAGACCTAAATTCAACAACGGAAGGTTTGAGTCTCACAGAAGAATCAGAAAATACAAAAGAAATTCACATGTCAAAGACACAGAGAAAAAATAATAACCTGTAAAACCAAAATAATATATCCCCACCAAGTACCAATAGTCCTCTAGAGGAGTACAATGAGAATCCTCTGGAGATATCACAGGACATGGAATTCAAAAGAACAATTATAAACATGATAAAAGAATTCAATGAGTTTAAAGAACACAAAAGAAATCAAAGAACAGAAGGAAGACAGGGATAAACTTCTGAATGAATACAGAAAAGAGTTAGAAATATTGAAGAATGTCCAGGCTGAAATGAAGAAGGAAGTGAAACACTCAGTAAGCCAATAAGAAATGACAGGAGAAAGCCTCACCAATAGGATGGATGAAATGGAAAACAAAATATCTAGACTGGAAGATAAAGTAGATGAATTAGACCACTTAAGCAAAGATTATGAAAAATTTAAGAAAATACAAGAATGGAATATGCAGTAATTATGTGACCCCATAAAAAGACCAAACTTACAAATCATATGCATACAATAAGGAGAAGAATGTCAAGATAATGGAATGGGCCAGATATTCAACAGGATAGTAGAAGAAAATTTCCCCAAATTAAAGAAAGACGCCCTTACAAATACAAGAAGCATGTAGAACACCAGACAGACAGAACAAGAAAAGAAACTCTCCATGGCACATCATAATAAAAACTCTAAACATCCATAACAAAGAGACAATACTAAAAGGTACAAAAGAAAAGCAACAAGTCACATACATATAAAGGAAAACCCATGAGGATTACAGCTGACTTTTCAGTGCAAACTGTGAAAGCTAGAAGAGCCTGGACCAAAGTATTCCCACTTCTAAATGACCACAGATGCCAAATCAGATTACTTTGCCCAGACAAAATGTGTATTATAGTCGAGGGGTAAAGAAAAATCTTCCATGGCATAAATAGGCTAGAAGAATTCAAGGACACAAAACGAACCCTGCAGAGAGTTCATGAAGCAATATAAAGAGCTGAAGAAAGGAACGACTATACACAAGGTGTTACAGAAGGAAATCCAATGAAGGTATAACTGTGGAAATGTGCAGCTATATCAAGAATTTGAAAAGAAATAAAAATGATTGGGTTCAATATACATCTTTCATTAACAATTTTAAATATCAATGAACTAAACTCCCCAGGCAAAAGACACAGAGTAGGTGAATGGATTAAGAAAAAAAAAAAAAACTTCTTTTTGCTGTCTGCAAGAAACTCATCTCAATTTCAAGGACAGGCACTACTTTAAGGAGAAAGGATGGAAAAAATACACCAAATGAATGGTACTAAGAAAAAAGCAGGTATTACAATTCTAATATCTGACAAAATAGATTTTAAAGTTTAGTTTAATTAGAATAGATGAAAAGAGTCACTTCGTTCTGATCAAAGGAACAGTATGCCAAGAAGATATTATATTCATGAACATATATTCACCAAACTCTGGTCCACAAAACTTCATAAAACAATACTACAGGACTTTAAGACCCAGATTAATCACAACTCATTAATAGTAGGGGACTTCAATACTCCATTGTCTCCATTAGACAGTTCAAGAGGACAGAGAACTAACAGAGAGACATCAGAATTAAACAATACCGTATAACAAATGGACCTAACAGTCATCTTCTGAATATTCCACCCATCACCAAAGAATATACTTAATATTCAGTGTTCCATGGAACGTTTTCCAAAATTGACCATATACTTGGGCACAAAAGTCAACAAATAGAAAAGATTGAAATAATTACATGCATTCTATAAGACCACATGGAATAAAGCTTAAAATCAAAAACTGAAGAAACCCTAATAAGGACATGAACACATGGAGATTAAACAACACACTCCTGAATGATGAATGGGTCAAAGGAGATATTAAGAAAGAAATAACAGTATTCCTGGAATTAAATGAAAAGGACAATACACCACAACAAAACCTTTGGACATACTGAAAGCGGTCCTTAGAGGGAAGTTTATAGCTCTAAGTGCCTACATCAAAAAATCAGAAAGAACATAAATAAATGACTTAACATTGCAACTCAGAACAGTTGAACAGCAACAACAAATGAAACCCAAACCCAGCAGAAAAGAAGAAATAACAAAAATCAGAGCAGAAATAAATGAAATATAAACAAAGAAGACAATACAAAGAATCAACAAATCCAAGAACTGGTTCTTTGATAAATTAACAAGATTCATAGACCCCTAGCCTAGTTAAACAAAAGAAAGAAAGAGCACTTCCAAATCAACAAAATCAGAGATAAAAGGGGAAACATCACGACACCAAAAATATCCAGAACATTATAAGGGAATATTTTAAAAACCTATATGCTACTAAATTTGAAAACCTAAAAGAAATGGAGGGGGTATCTAAAAGCATGGGAACTACCAAAACTAAACCAAGAAGAGATTAACAGCTTAAACAGGCCCTAACACATAAGGAGATTGAAACAATAATACAAAATCTCTCAACTAAAAAAAGCTCAGGACCAGATAGATTTATATCCAATGTTACTTATTTTATTCAAAAAGATAGAAATGAAGGGAGAACTTCCAAATTCCTTCTATGAAGCCAGCATCACTCTAATACCAAAAACAGGTAAAGATACAAAAAAAAAACTATAGACCCATATCTTTAGTGAACATAGATACAAAAATTCTCAACAAAATAATTGCAAACTACATATAGACACACATCAAAAAGATCATCCAACATCATCAAATTGGTTTTATTCCAGAGATCATGGATCATTCAATATTTGTAAGTCAATAAACATTATAAAACATATAAATAGGCTCAAAAACAAGAACCACATGGTCATCTCAGTAGATGTACGGAAGGTCTTTGACAAAATGCAACATGCATTTATGTTCAAAGTCCTAGAGGGAATTGGACTGGAGGGAACATACTTCAAAATAATTAAAGTCATATATAACAAACCCACAGCCAACATCACCCTAAACGGAGTAAAACTGGAAGCATTCCCACTGAAATCAGGAACCAGACAAGGCTGCCTACTGTCTCCACTCCTCTTTAACATAGTGCTTGAAAGTCTTGCAAGAGCATTAAGACAAGAGAAGGAACTTAAGGGAGTAATAATTCAAAAAAAAGAGATCAAATTATCTCCTTTTGCAGATAACATGATACAATATCTAAGAGACACCAAAAATTCCACTAGAAACCTCCTAGAAATTATTAACACATACAATAAAGTAGCAGGTTACAAAATTAATCTACAAAAGTCTATTGCTTTTCTATATACCAATAACAAGCAATCAGAGAAAGAGTACATGGAAACACTCCCCATCACAACAGCTGGAAAAAAGTAAAATATCTCGGAATAAACCTGATGAAAGACATTAAAGATCTCTACAATAAAAATTTTAAATCTTTAAAGAAAGACATTGAGGAAGACATCAGAAGATGGAAGGACCTCCCATGCTCATGGATTGGAAGAATTAATGCTGTGAAAATGACCATCCTATCGAAAGCCATTTATTGTTTCAATGCAAGGCCAATCAAAATTCCCATGACACTTTTCTCAGAATTGGAAAAAACAACCTAAGATTCATGAGGAAGAACAAAAGACCTTGGATAGCCAAAGCATACCTGAACACTAAGAGCAATGCTGGGGATTACTATACCAGATTTTAAACTGTATTACAGAGTTATAGTCAGAAAAACAACATGGTACTGGCACAAAAATAGACCCATAGATCAATGGAACAAAATTGAAGACCCAAACATGAGTACATGAAATTTCAGCCACCTGATATTTGACAAAGGGGACAAGAACATTCACTGGAGGAAAGACAGTTCACCAAATGGTGCTGGCAAAACTGGATCTCAAGCTGTAGAAAAATGAAACTGAACCACTATCTTTCACATTGGAGAAAATCAATTCCAAATGAATCAAAGACCTCAATGTGAAGCCTGAATCTCTGAAACTGTTGAAAGAAAACATCGGCAATAACCTATAAGATATAAGGGTAAGAAAGGATTTTCTAAACCAGACCTCAATTGCACAGGAACCAAGGTTGCAAATCAACAAGTGGGACCTCATTAAACTAAAAAACTTCTTTACATCAAAGTAGGCAACCAGGGAAGTGAAGAGAAAACTCACAGAATGGGCAGAATGGGAGAAAATCTTCACCAGTGACTCATCTGACAGAGGTTTAACCACCAGAGTATATAAAGAATTCAAAAAACAAAGAATCAAGAAAGGAAGTAACCCAATTAAAAGATGGGCTAAGGAGCTGAATAGAGAGTTCTCAAAAGAAGAAATAATGATGGCTAAGAAGCATCTCAAAAGATGTTCAACATCACTAGTAATTAGAGAAACACAAATTATAACGACTTTAAGATTTCATCTTACCCCAGTCAGACTGGCTAAGATCAAGAAAACAAATGATACAAAATATTGGCAAGGATGTGGGGAAAGCAGAACGCTCATCCACTGCTGGTAGGACTGCAAACTTGTTTGACTCTTATGGAAAGCAGTGTGGAGAACTCTTATACAACTACAAATGAACCTACCATTTGACGGAGCTATACCACTCCTTGGATTATACCCAAAGAACTCATCCTATTGCAGAGACACTTGTACATCCATTTTTGTTGCTGCTCTTTTCAAAATAGCTAAGAGATGGAAGCAACCTAAGTGTCCCTTAACTGCTGAGTGGATAATGAAAATGTGGTTAATATATACGATGGAGTTTTATTCAGCATTAAGGAAAGATGAAATCATGAAATTTTCAGGTAACTGGATGGAGCTAGAAACTGTTATACTAAGTGAAGTAACACAGACTCAGAAAAAAGACGAACCTGAAAGAGAAGAATAGTAGGAAACAGCCGTTAATAAGGGAGATATGGATAAAAATTAGGTTATTTTAAGGGGAGGGGAGAAGGAAGGTTTTATAAGGAACCTAGGGGATAAAGGGAAAGAAGGAGCTCTAGAGAGGTTGTACCATAGGAGAAGTGTACTATTGTGGGAGAAATGGGAAAAATGGAGGCACCTTAAATGGGGGAAAACATTGTGGAAGGGCTAGACAATGCAAGAGATAAATAATGCCTAGCTAGTTTTCAAAACCAGAGGGAACCATATTAGTCCATCAACCTACTGACAAATTATACATACTAGATCAAGGAATATATGTTTAGGCATGGTTTATCTGAGAACGGTTCATCTTCGCCCAAGCTTTATCAACATGGCACATGTTAATTTGAAATATCAGACTGGTGGAACTAACCTTCTTGGATGTTTAACAGCCATACTTTGAGGCCTATACTAATTTGTTCAGAGGGACATAAATAACAGTTTTTGATCCTTGCTCTCTTAGGTCAATTAAGTTCTAGGGGACTATGAGCATCACTCAAAATGTCCTGTAACTGTGGTGAGTCACCTGTCCTCTTGATCAAGGAGGCCGTGGAGACCCCACCCGATGGATTTCCCAGTGTCCAGTCTACAAAGAGGAGAGTCAACAGAAAGGAAACCTTCCCTACATGCTTCCAAGCAAAGACAGCCATGGTTGAGCTGGACCTTTGACTTATCTTCACATAGATGGAACTGGTTAAAGAAAGGAGCCAGAGGCTCCTCCCAAGCCCATATGACCCCAGAGGAATAGATCCTCAAATGGCCTTAAGAGTAAAAATATATTGGTTTATCTGGGCCAACTGTATGGTCTTAAACACCGAAAAGGAAAGTATAACCAATGATTAAATGGGTCAATATAATTTTTTAAGAGTCCATATAATTTTTAAGAGCTCCTTTAAAAGTCCAAGGAAAGTTGACAACTGATTGCTGCTGGATGAGGAAGGGCTGATCATCCTAAAACAAGGATCTCTAGATAGGCTGACTAGATTCAGTGGATGGACAAGCACTGGGGAACAGCTGGGCATGCCGATAACACAGTCCACAGTAACAGGGATGACAAAGTGTATGTGCTCCAGTGGGGAGTGTGGGGAGCTATGGGAGGGTGCCTTTTGGGAAATGGGTATATAGATGAATAAGATTGTTTGGGATGTTCTTTATAATATACACACACAAAAATCAATGAATTAAAAATGACATATTTGAGGAGGATGCATAAAAATTTACTTCATGTTAGTTATTAGAGGTGATAAACATTACCATTGAAATCTACCTGATGACTTTCTATCCATACTCAGGTGCCAAGGACCCGAGTGTAACCAACTGTGACTGGTAATAATCTGTTGCATAGAGATTAGAGATGCATATGCCAACATCTAAGTGTTAGTAGCAAAAAAATGAGTATTCCAGTAGGAAACGGTATAGTTTAAAATGAAGTGGAGATATTTTTAAAGGTGAAAAATTCATTCTTGTTTGTCTTACAGGGTTTATAATCAGTTCAATATTGTATAACTCTATTAATTCAACTGTGAACCTAAAATTTTACAGCCACTTTTGAAAGAGATATATCTTTTCTCTGGAAGTTGTTATCAAATATGTTAAAGCTGTAATGAAATGCTTCTTCTAATCAGGTGGCTATTAAATAAATCAATTAAATTAAAAATAAAAAAATTATTTCCTTGAGCTTCAGATAGGAGTTGTTTCCCATCTCCGTTGAGTTTTTTAAGTTGTTGATGTGTTTGTTAAAAGCCTTGAATTTTTTCATGGTTTTAAATGTTATTTTAAGTTCTGCGTCCTGGTGTTCCTCTGGGGAGGTCTCATTGTGGCACATTTCTTTAGGTTTTGTGGGATTTGGTGGGAACATTTCACCTTGGTTTTTCATATTCTTGAATTTTTGCATTGTTACCTGATTATACAGATGTCTTTTGTTGGTTGTGTGTCTGGCATGAAATTCTAGCTTGTCTTTGTTGAGTTGTAGTTTGGCTGGTTTTATTGGTGATGCAGCTTGGTTGTGCTTTGATCAGTTATGAATAATTAATTGATGTGTGCTTTAGGATCTCGATTTTGATTTTTTTATTAGAGGGACAGGATGGTTCTAAGTAGGCTGGTTGGATGCTTTCTAGCAATGTGAAGGGACATACTTCCAAGGCAGGATGATGAGGTACAAGTGGGTGGGTTGTGACTAGCTAAGCAGGGTAGATACAGACCTTGGAGCAGCTGGAAATGGGCTGTTCTCAAAGCAGGGCAATTTTGACTGAGAGGGCTGAATCTGATTAATTTATTAAGCTAGTGGGCAGCTCCAGGAGGGGGCCTAATTTCTGTATATTTAGAAGCTTTTTTAAGGAGCCCTTTTTTACTGAATTTTTGCAATTTTCATACAATATAGTTTGGTGGTATTTAGATCTCTTCCCCGTACACAGGTCCCATACTGTTCCCCCTGCCTAATTGAAAGTATATATATATGAATGAATTGGAACCTGAGTAACTGCCATTATGTGTTCTGGGAACCAAACCCAGGTCCTCTGCAAGAGCAGCAGTGCTCTTAACCACTGAGCCATCTCTCCAGCCTCTGAAATAATTTCTCAACTGAGTGCCTGTATCAGATGTTTAATTGAAAAATAAAAAATTGTCCTCAATGATGAGTGAGAAATACATTAATTTATAATATCAGTAGGACATATGAGTTCATATGATATTTCAGGAAATTAAATTTCATTTGTTCAGAAGTTAATGAAAGGAAAAACTTCAGTGGCACAGAGTGTACTAGAGAACATTGTTCCTTCTAATGTTAAAAATAGTTTCAGAGTCATTTGAGCACTAAGAAATAAATGGAAACTATTGAATTTTTATTTAATAGTACAAAAATAATTGAGGAATAATAATAATAATAATTATAATAATAATAATAATAATAATGGAATTAGAAATTAATTCCTTAGAAAGGAAATTATGCATGCATGCCATTGATAGTCCCGAAACCAGTAATTACTCTGAAAAATTCTCCAGGAAATTTACTTCTGGGACTATTGCCTCAGTTAGGGATTCAAGTCTCACATTTAGTGAGAAAATTTGAAGTGTAACAGGTATGCTGTACAAAAGCTGTGGAAGATCACATGAGGGGAAACAATGAAAGTGAAGAAGACACATGAGGTAGGAACAGTATTCCTGAATTCTAAATGGCAGTATGAATCATGTTGTAATGCTACAGTCCTGTCTCATTAAGAGATTTAATTCCAAATATACTTTCCCTAATTTAGCAGCATAAAATTCTTCTCTACTTAATAGTACTGAGAGTGAGTATTGCCCTAAATTATTCCTGTCCTCTTATATTTACACATTAGGTTCCAATGTAACAAATATTATGAAATGAGATCTCAGCACCTCTTATGACATGTGTGATGGTTTGAATGAAAATGTCTCCCATAGGTTCCAAGTATTTGGACATTTTGTCCCCACATGGTGGCGCTGTTTTGGGAGGTTTTAGAAGGTGTGGGTATCCTGGAGGAAGCATATCACTGGGGGTGGGCTTAGAGAACTCTTAAGCCTTGCCAGATCTCCAGTTGCTCTCTTGCTTCCTGTGCCTGCATGATGATATGAGAGCTTAACTTCTGCTGCTCCTGCTCCAGCCACTTCCAGCCTCCATGCCTCCCTACCATGATGGACTATAATTCCCCTGGAACCGTAAGCTCAAATGAACTCTTCCTTCTATAAATTGCTTTGGTCAGTGTTTCTATCACAGCAACAGAAAAATGACTAACACAGCATTACTCACAAAGGAATGATTAACTTTTTATAATGCTCAAGATATTTTAATATAAAATGTGTAGCTGATTATCATTCTGAATTACAGAAACAGGAACTGAAAGGGGGGCAGATTTATGAATGGTTAACACATGCTCAAATTTCACTTTGTTGAGGAATTGTATATGATAGTTTGTTCTAGAGAGAATCATAGAGTTTGTTTTCAGCTTTGAAGTGGGTGTGCGATCAAGCCCACAGGGCTATGGAGATGAAAATGTGACTAACACTAAAAGGTAGTGACTTGTGGATGTTATATCACCACAGCCTTAGGTATTCTTATTTTGATAAAATTTCATATGTACCAGATTAAGGAGGGAAACTACACACTTTCCTGACACATTTTAGCTTCAAACTGATAAGCCAGGGCATAGTCAAAGAACTGTCACAAAGAATTTTGATATTTCTTCATAAAATATTCAATCAATTTGGGAAACAGGGAGCTTCCTTTGAGTCTGTGTAATAATTTGTCTCTGATAGAAGTTGAAGCATTTTTGAAATTTAAAGATGAACAGCTATGCTAAAGCACAAAGATAGGCAAAGAGACATCATGGACATAACTGTAAGAACTATGTCTGAATTTGGTGTCAAATTCTGAATATTTTATAATTTCAGTATAAAGGCCAATGGAGTAATATATAGGACTTTGTAGAACTTCAGACTTGGTTGAAAACTGAAACTAGAATGTTCCTTATTTCAAAATAACATTGCATATATATATCATTATTTCAAAAACATTAAAATATTTCAAATATAATATTATTTCAAAATAACATTATATATATATATATATCACAAAAACTAACATGGGACTTGATTCCTACAGGGTAAAGACAATTTCAAGGTTCCCATTGATGATAAACTAATATATATCATTTCACTTATTATAGTGAGAATTTTTAAATTTGATTCTTCCCACATTTGAAATGTAGGTGACATCAAAGACTTAAGACTATAGGGCTATAGGAACCAAGATATAATCTAATCTGTATACATACCTGCATGTGTGTGAATGCATACACACACATCATTAGTAAGATTCAGTAAATTATACTTGCTCTTATTCAGATTATTTGCTTCTATTATGTCAGTATCTATTTTTTAGAATTTTTGTGAATATAAGTAACTGTGTTACTAAATGTTTGTTTAGAAATTCAAGTGACTTGAAAATCATTAGAATAGGAGCTGGAGAGATAGCTCAGAGGTTTAGGGCACTGAGTGTTCTTGCAGAAGACCCAGGTTTGAATACCAGCATACACATAGAGGCTAACAACTGTCAGTTACTCCAGTTCCAGGGGATCTGACACTCTCTACCTAACCTCCACAGGCATTGCATGACATGGGTACACTTAAACACATGCAGGCATAACATTCATACAAATAAATGAATGAAAAATAAATAAACAAATTAGAAAAGAAAATCGCTAAAATAATAAAATTGTTCTGGAAGCTAGAGGTCAACTCAAATTCTGAGAAATTTTTATTTGTTTCTCATATTACTCTATAATCATTGTGAGTACATCACTAATGTAGTATTTAAAAAGTGATAGATGATAAGCTAAGTAATGGGATATGGTTGGAAAACACATAGTAGTGGGTTTTAGTGTGCATTCACAAATAAGTACCGATTTAGTCCCATGTCAAAAAAGTAATAATGACAACTATATCCAGTGCTGTGACACATGCTCAAAAGAAGTGAGTTATTTTAAAAAGACTTTTCAATACGTTCAGGATGTTTGATTTAATAGCTATTTCTAAACTGCCAACTGCAGTGACCTAAATATGAATCAAAGCAAATGTAAAATACTTGGGACTTAATAAAAAGAAATATATTTATCAAGCAAATCATCAGATTGACTCTTTTTTTCAACAAGGAAGATCATTTCAGCTTTAATGAAAGCACTTTGAGTTAACAATTACCGAGTCCACAAATTCAAGTAATTATTTCATTATCAAACTTGTTTTCAAAATGCATTAATATGATACATATTCCCCGGGCTTGAAGTTGTGATAGAATAAAAATTGTGGAAGTGGCACTCTTCTTGAGCATACATAGAGAGTTTCTGTTAATTTTCTGTCGTAGTCAATTTTCCTTTGTTGTGAAAACATGACTGTGATAAGTGACTTGAAGAAAGTTCCTTTGTCTTATGATTTCAAAAATTTCATTGACTCCATGGTCATTTAAACCCATTTGCTTCTGGACCTGTGAAAAACAAAACATCATGGTGGGGAGCATGTGGCAGAGGTGTTGCTCGTCAAGTGGAGTCCATGAAGATTTGGAGACGCAAGGGACATGGCTGAAGTCCCTCAGTATCCTTCCAGAATACACCCAATGATGTACTTCATCCAAGTAGGCCCCAACTCTTCAGCAACTTTGAACATCTCATTAAGTTAGGACCCTGTGTTAAACACATGAACTTTTGACAGACATTTAAGAACCAAACCATTGCATATTTGTGTGCACAACATCATTAGACATAATACATGATTTACCTCATTAAACACGCCTAGTAACATTGTGGGATAATGATGTCTACTGAAACCATGAAAATTTTACTTAAAAGTTAATAGATATAAATTTAAACATGGAAAATAACAAGTTTTAGGTAAACGTGAGACCTTAAATTTTAAACTAAATTCTCTTAAACCTCAGTCCACAGTTTCAACTTCTCCACAAATTAGCTCCTCTAACTTGAGAAAATAGTCCAGTGATTCAAGATTGTACAGACTATATTTATAAAAAACGGATTTAGTAAATAATTTTCACATATTCTTTTTTTAATTTAAAAAAATTTATTGTGAATTTATACATGTGTATAAGGTATTTTGATCAAATCCATGCCCTCTCTCTCCTCTCTAACTCCTCCCCATCTCCCCCATCACTTTTCTCTGACATATTCTTAAATGAGCTGCTGCAGTTTTCATATTAAAAAAAATAAAAAAATATCTGAAAAATTGTTACTTTCAGTAAAATTTACACATTGTTTTCAGATAATACCAAAATTTCACTCCTAGGTATATACCCAATGGAAGAGAAGTCATAAATCTATAAGATGTGCACATGCACATTCTGCTAGCATGATTTATAATCACCTCAAAGTGAAAACAAAGCAAATGCCCATCAACTAGTCAATGAATAAATAAAAAGGGGGAATGTTTCTACAATAGAATATTATGGATTATTAAGAAATGATGTGTTAATACTTGGCAAAATAAGGATGACCTTTGAAATCACTATTTTAATTTGAAGAACATACTTGTTAAAATGCCACATGTTGTAGAATTTATTTTGCATAAGTTGTTGCAAATAAACATATCCTTAGAGCTAGAAGGTAAATCAATATTTAACAAGGAATAATAGCTGGGAATTAGAAGGTACTATATTTGTTTTGTGTGTGATAGAGTTGTTCTCAACATAGGCAGTACAGGTAGTTGGACAACTTTGAATATAGTATAAAATATTGAACAGTATCATATGTGAATTATATATAGATAAAGCTATTTGGGTGTGTGGTGTAAATGTGTGTACATGTTCACGTGTGTGTGCGTGCATGTGTACATGTGTGCAGGTTTGTGGAGGCCAAATATCAACATCAGGTAGCTTCCTTTGACAACCTCTACTTTATTTTTTTAAAAAAGAGTCTTTCACTGAGCCTAGAGCACACTGACTCAGTTAAGTTGGCTGGAAAGAGGCTTCCAGAATCTCCCTGTCTCAGCCGTCCCAGTACAATACTGGGATTTCAGATGTACAGCATCATGCCTGACTTGTTTTATGTGGTGCTAGGGATAAGTAACTCAGATCATGTTTGCATGGCGAGCACTTTATCAACTGGGCCTACTTCCCAGTTCCCAAAAGCATTTTGTAACTTAGGAAGTATTGTAAATTCCACCTATCATTATTACTAGAGAAGTGGTGGACAGAAAGAGGAGCAGATATTTTCTAAATTCAAATTATATGTTCTTATAATGGCTCTTGGATCATAATCTGCCTAGTATTATGTCCTCTGCTAGTCATAGCACTAGATTCTTCATTTTCAGTGAATAATTTTTATCAGGCTAAGTTCATTGTGAAAATAACCATTGCAAAAACATTTTTTATTTCCTATTTCTTAATGTTCAGTAATAAAATTGATGCAATAGAGCACATGCAACATCCATAAGCATTGTTCTACTACCAAAGAAGCAGGCGATAGACTAATGATCTAAGTGATTATGTATCTCTGCAAAACAGAAACACTCACTTTAAAGCAAACTAATTTATTGGGATTAAAAGTTAAATATTATAGTTCCGATGGTTGTCCTCTTAAAAATCAGGAAACAATGAATATGAACGTTAAATAGCAATATTTCTGGGAATGTTTATGAATCTTGGACTGTACACGGGATTAAAAAAATTAAAATCCATTCACCAAGCCAAGCTGAAGTATTCAGGTTTAGGTGAGTTTCTTGTAATGTTTCCAGTTCTAATGACAAGGAACAGCTTGCTCACAGGTTGCAATACAACCCCTCAAGGCGAGTAAACCACCCATGCATAACAGGACATTAGCTGCAGTGGTAATTTGTTTCTCTAGGCTGGAAGTAATAAAGTTCACTTTTTGTACTGCAGTTAATCAAAAGGCATTAGAGAAACAATAAAGGGCTGGTGTGCTTCTAATTGACCAGACTGTTTCTCAGCAGCAACATGTTCCCTCTTTCCAAAATTTTAAGTTTTGACTCTTTATGTGGTCATTTTGTGCTGGTTTCATTGATATTTTACCCTCATATCAATTTTTCTAACCCATCTGCTCTTGATTTTAAAAGGTTTCATCTTTGAGATAAGCATCAAATGATCCTCAATAGCAGTTAATTGTAGCAAAGTTATACTTCTCCAATTTAAAGAGAAGCAAAACCTACTGAATATGCATGTTAATATTCATGAAGCCACTCAGGCAGTTTATCCAGCTAAGCATAACCAAAATGTATTATGCATTCAGTCCCTTTTATTTCCAAAGGCAGAATAAAATTTAAAAAAAAAAGAAAATCAACACCACAGCCTTCTAAAAGTATATCCAATAATTGGAAACTTTAATTTATAATGATAAAATGGAAAACACAAAATGCTTAAAACTGAAAACATAGATGCATCGTCTAAAGTCTAGGTGATGATGGCAGTTAAAAAATGACACAAAGGTATTTACTATTTCTGAATATCTTCATGTTATAAGACATGAAATTATCAGATGTGTGGTTAACACACAAAACCCCTTAAAATTAAGAAAAGCTGCACAATTAAGAATCTTGGTTACTTTAACTTTGAGAATAGTCATAGAAAGATTGTGCCTTATGAAATCCAGATAATACAAATGGAAGATCGGTCTTGATTGTGAACTTCACAAGATTTATAATCACCTAGAAGACACACTTCTGTATATGTCTGTGAGGGTGTTTAAAGAAAGAATTAGAGTATGGAAGGCTTCCCCTTAATGTAGGTACCTGCCAATGGATGGCCCAGATACAGAGTTGTCTAAGGAAAAAGCAGCATGTGCCTGTCTCCCTTTGCTACTTCTTCCTGAATAGGCATGACTATTGCTGCTGCTACCATCTTCTAATGTCATCAGACTCCAATTTCACTCACCTTCCAATGTAGACACCATGCCAGTGACTCTCCAGGTATCTTCTAGTCCTTCAATACCTGATCTGAACTGCTAACGCATCCTGCTTCATGAACTGAGCAGCTAAAATGTTCTCTTCCTCTCCAGCATGCAGATGAGCACTGTTGGACTAGCCTATAGTGTAATAGTGCAATCTGATAAATAAACCCATATATATATTTTATACATGTGTGTGTGTACATGCACGCCTATGTTCTATTGATTCTGTTCCTCAAGAGCACCCTGCCTTATATAACAAGCTACAGCTTGTTAGTGTATTTACTGTTACTATACTGAGAATGCTGTTCTAAATATTTTATGTATGTTGTCATTTAATTCTTAAAATAACCCTATGAGGTAAATGTTCTTTTATAATTGAGGAAACTGATACACAGAGATGTGAAAGAACTTGCCAAAGTCATAAGGTCACACCGCCAGAAAACAAGAGTTTGAATCTAGACAATTGCTTCCAGGGTATTCCCAACTAGCATTCAATGATCACTATTGCTAGATAGACTCTCTAACAAGTGGTATTTTCTATTCCTATACTTTCATCATTGTAAATCTAGGACTAAAAAGCTGAGGCTGGAAGATCACTCGAGTCCAGGAGTTTGGGCCAACCTGAGTGACATAGTGAGATCCCCACTCCCAAACAGATACCAGCTATTCTTACAGAGTCAGGTGGTTGTCCCAAGTAATGCCCAAAATAGTAAAATTCAGATAGGTTGAGTTTTGTGTGCATGCTGGGTGACTTTGCCACCTTGAGAAAGTTACCTGCCTTCAGCATCCGTGACTCGTGAGCTGGTTCAGGCGAATTTTAATGCATAAAATCATGAAAGATGAAAGGATGCAATCACATATCTTTTTAATGGTATAGGATGGTCTGTTTTGGTTACAAAATAACACACGAGGGTCTGTGATTCTCTGTTAAATGACTCACTGGCTAAGAGTTTTGCCTTTCCTTTTTGCCTTTTAAAATACACTATTCAGCGTTTGATCCTAAATACCATTGAGGATCTGCTCACGGAGCCCGAGTCTGACTCTGACTGGTTAGTTGTTTTTTCCATGTCGTTAGACTGCAGTACTTCTGTCCGTCTCCCTGCAGCCATCTCAGTGCATCTAACAGCTGCAAGATGCTGTTCTCTTCTCAGTCATTTTAGGTGGGACGTGAAAAATGATTAATTCCCTGTGTTCCCTGAAACTCTCAAACATAATTGTGAAGATTTGTCTTCAGACTTCTTTTACAACTTCTGAAAGTGGTGCAGCGGAGGCTGAAGCATGGTGTGGCACTGACCACTCCTACTAGTGACTGTCTCAAGATGGCATACTAGTCTCCTGCTTTCTGAATTTAGTATCTTTTAGAAATTATAGGTGGTGGTAATCCATGAGTAATGATGAATTATTTTCTTGCATGATAAAAATAAACTATTTGAATGTACTGAAAAAATAAAATCACTAACATTCTGAAAAAAAAAAAAAAAAAAAAACGCACTTGAACCAAAGATGTAGCTAGGCGGTACTGCAGTTACCTAGCATGTGAAAGGCCCTAAGTTTGATCCCGAACAATCCATGAAATACATGTTGGTATGGAGTAATTTTTACTCCAGATGGATGAATATCAAAAATAACATATGTATCACCATCAGTAACTGTTATTTTCGCTGTGAATATGATGTTTAGGTGACATATAAAATAATTCACTGAATTCACTGTGGTATGATTTGTTTGATTTAAATCTTTTCTTTTAGTGTAATATTATACTGCTCACTCCCCATTTAGTACCAGTCATCTAGTTTTAATGTGTTTCCATAGAAATATAAGGAATCACAGATTTCAAACCATGCTTTTCAAAATAAACATCACCCACTGTTTCAGAAATGGAGAAAGGAGATCCATTTTTCGGTGTACCCACATAAAAATTTTTAACTAGATATGAGAGAGAACACACATTGTTTGTCTTTCTGAACCTGAGTTACTTCAGTTAGTGTAATATTTTCCAGTTTCATCCATTCCTGAAAATTTTATAATTTCATTTTTTATAGCTGAATAAAATTACCATTATATATATATATACATACCATATTTTCATTATCCACTCATCTTTATTCTTTTTATGGATTTAGAATTTTCCACATGTGTACAATGTGTTTTGAGAAAGTCCATTCTACAATCAATTCCATCCAATCTCCCCATTAATTTTCACTCAGAATTTCATGTGCTGTGCTTTTAAATCCACATGTCACTGTGTGCATGGGGGCAGGGCTATCTACTGGAGTATGAATAGCCTTTAGAACACATATCTGAAGAAAATTTCTCCATACCCCCATCCTAGCAACCATCAGTTTTCCCCAGCTCTTCAGCTGGTAGTAAGATTTCATGAGCCACCCCCCCCACGCTGGAATTTTGGAAAACTTGATCTTGAGTAAGTTGTCATAGTTGCTATGGGTTCAATGGCACTGTCATATCTAGAAAACACTATTCTATTGAAGATGTCCGTTACCTTTGGCTCTTACAATCTTTCTGCTTTGGGGTAGAAGGGGGGATATAGATGTCCCATTTAGAGATGAGCTCTGTACAGTCTCTTATTCTATGCACAATGACCAGTTGTGAGTCTCTGGACATCTATTTTGTTTCTATTTCCTTCTTATCATGAGTAGAGCAGCAATAAACATGGATGTGCAGGCATCTGTGTGTAGAATACAGAGTCCGTTGAGTATATGCTCAGCAGTGGTATAGCTGGGTTAGTGGGAATGTAAATTGGTATAGCAGCTATAGAAATAATTATAGGTTTCTCAAAACCAAAAATACTTCCTCTCATCTTATCCTTATATAGCCTTCTTTCTAACCACAACTTCCCATAGTGCATCATCTATTTATTCTTTTTCCCCAGGATATTTGAAGAAAATGAGGTCAAGGAACTTTTCTGTTTGCCTCATATTTGTATCTCTGGTATAGGCTGTGGTACAATGGAGGGACTCCATAAAAATGCACTGATTATCTGGAGAAAAAATGGTATCATTGGTCGTGTTCCTTGTGTTCTAACTCCAGTAAAACAGCTAATATTAAATTCTAGGTGACAAGAAGCCAGAAACTTCAAGCAGGTAACAATTTCAGTTGAATATTCAACATTTGAAGTTTTGCATGAATAGTTGAATCTTCCCCTATCTTTAATGGGTAAGGACAACATATGTAAACCTTTGACTACTTACCACACCTCAAACTGTAGAGTGATGGCCAACTAAAATACATAAGAAATAGACAAAACCGGAATTTTCACATTTTCAATTTTTGAAACACATTAGCAGGCACATAACATCATTTCAATTCACCTTGGCTTTCAAATACATTGTGCAGTTTCTCTACACCTCTTGTGCTAATTTGGAATCTTCCTGGAGATCTGTTTTGCCTTGGATATTATGAATGCTGAAGTAATTTTCCTTTATATTATGTCAAATAATTGCCTATAAGTGGGGTAGTAGCTTTCCCTATTTTCCTCCCTGTTTAATTCAGTAGCACAGTAGAGGTAGTCAAAGTGTTAATTTATTTAGTATGAAGTTTGAATATGATTAAAACCATTTTATGCAAGTGTTTCAACTATGCTTCATTTGTTGCACCATATTACATGAGTTTTGCGATTTTCAAATGAACCAAACTTATAATGGTGTCCTAGTTTTTTTCTCCATTGCTGTGACAAGACACTGATCAAAACCAACTTGGGGAAGTTAGGATATATTCAACTTATATCTCCCAGGTCACAGTTAATCACTGAGGGAGTCCAAGGTAGGAACTCAGGGCAGGAACCTGGAAGTGAGAGCTGAAGCACAGGCCATGGAGAAATACTGTTTACTGAATTGTTCCCCCAACTGTGCTCAATCTGCTTTCTTATACAGTACAGAACAACTTACCTAGGTGTGGCACCACCCACATTGGGCTGGGCCCTACCTTATCACTCATCAAACAACAAAATACCCCTTCTTGGAGGCTAAGAAGGCCAGTCCAATGGAGAAAATCCCCAATTGAGGCACCATCTACCCAGATGTGTCAAGTTGACATCTGGTGCTATCCAGTACAAATGGAAAAATCCTATCTTGGGTCAATATATTATATAACAAGCTAGACATTTAAGTCCAAGCCAAAATTCTTTCAGGAATATCAGGAAGCAAAGTGCAGGATACCACACTCTGAGTGATCTTACAGGCCAAACTTGAAATCATTCAGAAATGGAGCATAGGAAAAGCATGCCTGAGTTAGGGCAAAAAAGGTTCTGGGAAAATAGTCCATTGTCATTGAACTATCTACAGTATAAGCTTAAAACACGAACACTAAAAACAGAGTCTAGCCAAGTCTGCCTGGATTACTTAAGCCAGTTCTTCTACATATACTCTAAACTGGGACTGGAATACTAAGAATATAGTAGCATCTTAGTATATATTTCTGAGTAGTAAGATTGGAATATTTATCTGCAAAAGTTTGTTCTGAAACTCTTTAAATAATAGCACAGAGTTAGAAAGCATATTATTCTAATTATGTTAAAAGCATTATACTTCTCAGACAATATGTGAAAACCACCTGGTGTGGTATATTCAATATGCTTGGACTTCTCTCTCATTTGTGTTCCCTCATGTATATAATAAATAGTATAGTGCATTGGTTAAGGACATACTTCATAAAGACAATCCATCTGACTTCAATTTTAGGCTCTTATACACAAAAGCTCTGTGAGTTTGAATAAATCACTTAATCTATTTGTATTTCTATTTCTTGAAATCGTAGCAATTTTATATCTAATTCTGTGAATGCTATAAGCACTAAAATCATTGCTATTTGAACACTTCTCAACAGTGTCTGGCATAGGTAAGGGTTCAATAAATGTTAACTGCTATTTTTACTATCATGTGCAGTCAAGGATGGATTATGTGCACGTGCACAATGGTGGTCCAGACAATTCACACTTTCTAACTCATGAGAGATATGCTATTAATATTCTCAAATAGTTGTCATATATAAAACACGTAGGAAGAGACAACACCAAATGCAGACATCAGCAGTTAGTAATGTAAATACATATAGACATACTGTATTCTTAACCTTTCCTTACAACAAAAGCATGGTTAATCAATAGTGAATCACCCTGGGAAGGGTGCTGCTAAATTTCAAGGTATCAAACTCACTACTGTATGATGGTGATAAAATCAGATAAATTATTTAAGTCTCAGTTAATGGAATATATGAATATCAACATCAAAATGGCTATAAAATGATGCAGCATATGTAAAATTGTGAGCAGTGTTCAGCACCTGGCAGCATCCCGGAAGTATTGTATCTGTTCTCATTTCATAGTTAACAGCTATCTGACTACAGTGACGTTTCTCTTCAGTCTGCTAGTAGGAAGAATTATTGATTCTGTGCGTGGTCTGACTTCTCTTCTTCCCTCCTCAACAATATATCCTATTCTCTTGAACAAAAACTATCCTTGAAGTAGAAACTGCCAAATCAGTGAGCAATTTCTCTACCCGTATAAGTATGAAAAGCATAACTCTAGCTCATCGCTAGGGTTGAAGAACTGCCAAGTACAGAGTTGTTTGTGAATTGAAGACATTGCTTAATCTCCTACTGCTATCAATCCCCAACCTTGGTATAAGCCTTTCACTTGGAGGCTAAGAAAACGAAGGATAAAAGGAAAACTTTGTTTTCCTTTTGAACAGCAAAGAACAGGGCAGGAGCCTAAGAGAAGCAAACTGTTCTTTCACAGTGAAAAAGAGAAAATTTGAAAATATTCTCATAGTATGGTAGGAAAAAAAGTCATATAAAATGAGACCAAACTATAGAGTTAAACCCAAAGGGAAACCTTTCCAATTCAGTACTGCATTTCCCTGTAGCAGTTCTAGAGACTTTCTCCATAGCTGTTGCTAATGACCTGAAACAAAAGAAAGCAATTTGAAAGCACACTGGAAAGAAGTGTGGCATGTGCATGTATTCATGAGGCCATGTTCTTGTGTGCATATGTGTGTGTGTGTGTGTGTGAGAGAGAGAGAGAGAGAGAGAGAGACTGTTTTAAATTTCAGTACATCTTAAACATTGGGTTTTAGTGGAAAAAGGTTTTATGTTCTACAAAGCAAATCTTTAAAGAATGTAAAAGTAGAAATGTTGCCTTTACGATAGAGAAGGTTACCTTTTTATCTCAAGATAGCAAAAGAAACATTTTGTCCTTTATACCTGGTATTTAGAGACTTTCATCGTTTTGGCAAAGGAGTTTTTGAACTAGTGGAATTTAAAGTTAAAGTGTAGGTTTAGTAGAGACTTTTCAAGTGATGTGACCAGAAATTAATATTACATATACATGGAGTTGTATCTGACACCCTATAAAAATGTATTTGCAGAGGTTTTTGCATAAAAAAATATAGTTTTCAAAATAATATGACATCACTGACATTTTCTGGTAGAGGTCAAAGAATAAAGTAGCTTCTAAAAGACTACTCCTATACCCCCCTTCACATATGATAGACTTCTACAAATACATAGATACACTGTACTAGCAAGAGATAAACATAATGATGAAAAAAAATTACCAGAGTAAGTTCAGACACTTCTGAAGCCTGCAGAAAAAAATGTTCCATGTACAGGGAAAAATTTGCTATGCTCACCAACATGGCTGTTGGCAGATTCCTAGCATCAATTAAGCCTAGATTCTGTGGTAACACTTTCACATCCTAAGCTCTAACTGTATAACTAAAGTGATTTTAAGGGTACATTTAATACAAAAGCTATGTAAGAGTAGTTTCCAAATAATATTTGACCCCAATTACTCTTTCTCTAAAATTGTGTGATAGGATTTCCTTTTGCTCTTAAAATAAGACATAAGAAATATCTACATGATCTGTCCATTTTCTCCTAGTCCATATCTTTCACTCTTCTTGCCTTCTCTGCTCTAACTAGCAGAGTTTGGTTATACACTTCCCTTTAGCTTCATGTACACAACAATCAGATTTCTGCCTTAAAAACTTGCTGTTCCATCTATCAGGAATCTTGTAACACTTCATTACACAGAGTTCAGATCATATATTATCTCTTTCAAGAGGCCACCTCAACTGTTCTATCTAAACTAGTACCAATTCTTGGCCCTACCATCACTATTATCTGTCCCAATACATTGTTTAAAATTGTTTCTACCAAAATACATTCAACCAGCGTTTGTGGATGAAATAGTACTTTCTGGAATAATGCTTAAAACACCTCCTCACCAAGTGAGTACAGGAGCTGTCAGATTAACTTATATTTTAAATTAGGAAAAAAAGGATAGAGGGTGTTCTAGTTTGTTTCTCCATTGCTGTGATGAAATACTCGACCAATACTAACTTGGGGAGGAGAGGGTTTATTTGGCTTACATCTCCCAGGTCACAGTTCATCTTTGAGGGAACCCAGGGTAGGAAATCAGGGCAGGAACCTGGATGCAGGAGCTGAAGCACAAATAATGGGGGAGCACCACTTACTAGGTTGTTCCCCTGGCCCCTGATCAACCTGCTTTCTTATACAATACAGAATAACCTTCCCAAGGGTGGCACTGCCATATCACTCAACAATCAAGAAAATACCGCATAGACATTGCCACAGGCCGGATCAATAGAGAAAATTTCACAATTAAGGCTTCCTCTACGCAGGTATGTCAAGTTGACAGCTGAAGCTATCCAGCACAGAGAGAAATAATCATTTTATTATTGAGCTTTTGTACACTTTATACTACAGTTCTTAATCAAATTCAGACCCCGCCCCCATTACTGCCCCCCACATCATTTAAAAAATATTTTATTTATTTTTATTTTATGTGTATGAATGTCTTGCCTGCTTGTGTGTGACTGCGCTCCTGTTGTTCAATGCCTGTGGAGGTCAGAAGAAGGCATCGGATCCCCTGGAACTGGAGTTACAGATAGATGTTAGCTGCCATGTAGGTGCTGGAACTCAAACCCATGTCTTCTGTAAGAGAAGCCAGTGCTTTTAACTACTGAGCCATCCCTCCAGCCCCAGGGAATAATATTTTATAAACACAAATCTCTTAATACTTAGTATTAAAAACTAAAAAATAATCCACATTTGTTTTCTTGGATGATTATTGTTATTATTGTTTTAGTGTTCATCAAAAAAAAGTACACAAAACTCAGTTTATCCCAAGCCTTACTAAAAATTGTCTTCTTTTGGGAGCAGGAAAACTAGAGGAAATATTAAGTCAATCATTCTCCATTGACAAATATCTTATGACTCAGAATACAGTGATCTTGCGTCCATTTTGGGCTTAGAAGTCAAGTTATGTCGAAAGAATGGAGAGCATGATGTCTGCTACAGAATTGTTGGGCAAACTTGAATAAATTTTGTCAGTCAGTGTCTTCCTTCTTATGGGGACATGAGAGTTTCTGTCTTGCATAACTCATACATGTATTTTTACCTTCAAGTTAGAGTTTATAGAGTACATTATATTGTCTAACAATATGGATTTATAAATCAAGGTTTTACAAATTGGTTGCATTTTCTCAAAAACAAGTTTCTTGCTTAACCATTAATATTCAAACTCAGTAAAGGTCTCACTCTGAAATATCTTTAGTCTTCTCCCTAGATTCATATAGACGTATAAAAGAATTGTTTTGCAAAGCAAAGCAATTTGGTACTGCTTCCTCTGGTGTGTAGGAGACCATAAACTTAAATTCTAAGGTTATGATGGATTCACTTGACTAAGGGACTGGGTTAACAATAAAGGATGCCCCATAAGTGAATAGAGCCAGTTTTATAACAGGGTATGTAGTACAATTGATAAAGTAATGAAGGTTGTAAAATATCTTCACCTGACTATCATATTGTCTTAAATGTCACAACTAAAAGAACTTTTTCCATATATTAGTAGATTAAATTTGATTAGGAAAATCATTATCTTATTGGATAGAATAATCAAGAACTTCATTAATGCATATCAAAGATTAATTTGTGACATTAACCTACCTTGAACCACTATTTAGAATTTAGAGTAAAATTTTAATGGAATCTCTGAGAAAACCAGAAACAGAGAGTCATATCAACTAAGCTCTGATAAAAGATCAACACCATGGTTTTCAGCTGTAAAACATGGTAGTATAAAATAGGCCCCTGTCATACAAGAGGGCATCTGAAGAATATCCAGGAATGCTATATGACAATTCATTAGGACTAAAAGGTTCAAAACTAGGAGGTACTCCATCATACAGCTGCTCTTTTAAAAAATATTTTTATTTTATATGTGTATTGTCTGCTTGAATGTAATTGCACTTGTGTCATGCAATGCCTGCAGAAGACAGAAAATGGTGTCAGAGCCCCTGGAACTGGAGTTATAGATGGTTGTTAGCTGCCATGTGGGTCCTGGTAGTCAAACCCAGGTCTTCTGCAAGAACAGCCAGTGCTCTTAACCTCTGAGCCATCTCTCCAACCCCATGTAACTGGTCTTTAATTCAACCTTTGTCAAGTTTTGGTCTTATTTAAGCATAGAATGTTCAATTATGTTAAAAAGATCTTTACTAAAATGAAACCTCCCTACTTTTTGATAATTTCATCTGTGTATTTTACTAAATAATTTTTATAATATCTGCTTCCATGAATTCTGCATACTTCTGACTTCATAGAGACATAAGGTTACAGTAGAATTTCAATTGATCCAATGCCCTTTAGCCACTAGAAAAATGAATCAAGCATGACCCTTGTATAAATGTTTTGACTATAATTTCATTCCAGCTTTTGTTTTACTGAAAACAATCTTATTGATAATTTTGTCCGTATTTTAAAAGAACATTTTTTCCTGCATGTACTAACTTCAATATGACCCACTTTTTATAAAAGAATAAATCTTTAGGGTTTAATGAGGGCACAGTTTTCCCAAACTTCATAAATTTCTGCAAAGAATATTACAAAGGGCAAAAGTCTTTCTCAGCATCTGATTATAACTAATCTGGTTCAGCATTATGAAGCCTCCCTGGTTGACTGTATTTAGCTTATTATTTATCAATATTTCAAATATTTTCTTCCGTAAACTGTCATTACTGTTTCTCTTTTGGCTTGTCTTGTAGAGAGGCAGTATTCATATATGGATGATCATGAACTAAGGTAATCATTAAATAAATATAAAGCACTAGTGTGCTTTGTAAAATAGAGGGTATTTCTCAGAAGACCTTCTTTAATGCCAACAGTAAGTGTGGGAAAACCAAGGTAGAAACAATAGCTTCTTCAGAAAACAAAGATATCTGTGTCCAACACAATGCTCAGAAATGGTTCATATCGAAATCTTCTTTCCAGGCTTCAGCAACAAACACCAGCATAACTATTTGGAAGTGGTAAAGGGATTTTCTATGGGAATGAGAAATGTCTCACATTGTCTTCTTTTATTCTTTGGCCTAAATTATGGGAGCTCTCTTTGCAATATCCATGTCCTCTGTTACCACATTTCTATTAGTTGCACCATTGTACACTATTACCAAAATTTATCTGTGCATACATAAATAGCTTAATAAACCCAAAGGAGCAAAAATCAAAATGAGAGTTATAAAA
This sequence comes from Nannospalax galili, assembly GCF_000622305.1. Classification (NCBI taxonomy): domain Eukaryota; kingdom Metazoa; phylum Chordata; class Mammalia; order Rodentia; family Spalacidae; genus Nannospalax; species Nannospalax galili. Next base: position 5,023,156 of record NW_008355363.1, on the reverse strand, counting down.
TGTTTTCAAGACTGGCAAGATGCCTTAATGGGCAAAGGCACTTGCCATCAAACCTGACAACCTGAGTTCAATCCCAAGTTCCCACAGGTGGAGTGAACACACTTCTGCATGTTGTCCTCTGACCTCCCTCTCTATTCTCAAAGTGGTATGAGAACATGCAAACATAAATGTAAAAAATATTTTAAAGAAATTTTCCATCTTCTGCCCCATAGTGAAGGTGAAGGGAACAAAAGTAAAATTACAAGAACATTTCCATATTTCTTTTAAGGCAGATGAGAAAGGATGTTCACTACATTCTTATCTTTCTGTTTTCCTCAATTTAAAACATTTCAGTGACGTTATATGCCATTTATTTTATTGAAACCATTTTCATTATTTTTGTAATTACATACATGTATACAATGCATTGCGATCCTATTATCCCCATTTCCCTCTTATCTCTCTCCTGTGCCTGCTGACCTCCTTCTTTTTCTAAACTAGTCTCTATCTAGCCCCATACCCTGTTCTTGTTTTTGTAGAGAAATTCACAGCTGCTTGTGTTCGTAATTATGACATCCATGCCATATCCAGAAAAAAAGAACTTTATTGTATTCCTCCCCATTCTCTGACTCTTAGACTCTTCCTGTTCTTCCCTGATGTTGCTTCTTGGTGGGAGTGACTTAGATGTCTTGTGTAGGGCTGAGTAGTCACATTTATCAGCATTATAACCAATTGTGAGACTCTATATAAATGGCCACCCTCAGAAAAAAAAAAAAAAAAACTTCCCTGGATCAGGGTGAGATAAGCATTAATCTACATGCACACAAGTGTTTAGGAGGCTGACTACATGTCCGTTTAGCAACGTATTGTGCTCTGAATTTGTAATATTTCTTGCTTTACAAAATGGGAAAAATATCTTATAATTTGTGGGAAAGGATTCAAGTCAGTTCAGTGGTTCAGGGGTTCTTTCTGGAACCAACAAAATTAATTTATATTAAATATTATTTATTAGACTGGTTTACACAATATGGCCTGGGTAGTCCAACAATGGCTCTCTCACACAGGAACAGTCAAGAACCTCAGAGTTGCTCAGTCCACAACACTAAGTACCTATGCAGTCCCATACTGGTGCTGAAGTCCTTGAGGATTCGTGGAGAGCTGCTGGTTTTCAGTCCATGTTGAAAGCCAAGAAAAACATAGGTTGTTATATCAATGAAGGAATGCCACAGCAACAACAAGAACATGATGGAAGAACGTGCCAGGAAGAGTGACGGTAAGCAGGCAAAAGCTAAGCTTCTTTGACTTCATTTATATTGGTCTACAGCAGAAGGTGTTGCCCACATTTAGACTGGGACTTCACATATACATACCCTGGTCAAGAAAACCCTCACAGGTGTACTAGTTTGCCTTTTTGTTGCTTCCAGATGCAAATTGAAAACCAAGATAAAATATCATAAAAAATAAGCTGAAAGAATTTCAGATATTTTAAGTAAATTATAACATATTTGATAATTTAATCTAATGTAGCAAATCAAAATCACTTGATATAAACTCCACAATCATGAATTTCTGGATTTAATAGAATCATGCAAAGATGTAGGTGAAAGCAGTTCTTTCTAGATAAAGTCAACCACAATAATCTTAAATCATCTGTGCTGTGAGTGATGGCTAATACTGATTGTTAAATTGTCAGGAAATAGAATCATCCATGAGATAAGGCTTTAGGCCTACATGTGAGTGATTACTGAGATTATCTTAACCTCTAATCCAGTCTATGAGGGATTTTCTTGATTATATTAGCTCAAGTGTGAAGACCCACTTGAAGGTGGGCTGTACCTTCCCACAGAGGGATAAACTGAAGAGAAATCCCAGGATCAAACTTTGTTTTGTTTTCAGCTTGCGTATTGTGTCTTGCTGGTAAGGACATTACACTCTGTTGCTGTCTGATGCCACCATTTGCTGACATCAAAACCCAGATTATTCAGTCTTCCAATGTGGGCTTCTTCAGCTCTCCAGCAGTTCTCTATAACGCCAACACAAGATTTTGTCTGCTGAGGAGTGTGGCCTTGCATTGAACAACTACCAGGTTCCCAGTCTCTCCTGTATAAGAATGGATTTCAGGCCATATTGTGTAATCTAATCTAGTAAATCCCCTTTTAATATTTATTTGTTCTATCAGTTCTGTTCCTCTACAGAATTATAATATACCATGCTTTGGTATTATACCTGTTCTGCAGGTAGAAACCATAAAAAAATTCCTTCAAAAGCAACAAGGTCATAATCAAAGATGACCTGTTCTTTCAAATGATACTTTATAAACTAATTAGAGCATCGCTAAGAGGACACAGTAGGAATTCAGGAATTCTGGTGAAAAACTATCCTTTCAGAGTCACAGCATCAATCTCAGTAAGGATTACTAGAAATTAGAACTGCTTCGGAGATGAATAAAAGTCATTCAAAAGAGAATGAGGTATCATTAAGATTTACAAATTCAATAAATTCTTTGGAAAGTTTACAAACAGCATTATATAAAATCTGAAACACATGAGACGTTCAGGACTTTTGCATTAGTAGAACGTCTTTAATGGCAGCAGGATTTTAATCCAGGAAAATTTTATGAAAACCCTCATTTAGGCATAACAAGTATTTCAAGAAAAACACTTTCTGTGCATCTTTCTCAGTGTGCAGCAATTCATTCTCAATCAAATTCTTCATAAACAAACAAAAAAAACAAGCAAACTAAAAAGTTTAAGTGTGTAAGTAGAATCATACTGTATAGAATAAATACTACAGCAATAATTCTAGGCAGTTTAGGCACAATGAGGACATGAATATTATTTTGTTTGTCTATTGTCAATTTGGCCATATTCTAATGAATTAAGTAACCAGAATATGTCATGCAAGGAAATGCTGTTCAGTGTCTTTGTCAGACTTTGGTACTGTCCTTTACTGAGACAGACATATGCAGTGCTGAGACTACAGAAACTTTCCTCAAGAAGAGTAGCATACTATTTCAGTTGACAGCAGAAATTCTATGGTTAGGTGCAGAATAATGGCCAAAATTTTAAGCTCTTACTATGATAATTTTCAAATATACACAGAAGTACAGGCAAGATTACAATTATCATTATTCAACATACAACTTGAACATTTGTCAACTTGTCCAATCTTATTTCTTCTATATCACTTCTATCTTTTGCTGAATTATTTACATTAAATCATAAGTGTCATATTCTTTATTCACAAATATTTCCACGCATGAAAGGAATTTTGCTCAGTTCTTAAAATAACTTTAAGAGGATGTGACAAAATAAATGAATTTGAAAGTTAAAATTATATTGCCAAATTGAAATCTGAGATTCAGTACTATATCAAACACAAAGAAAATGGAGAGAACACTCCTGAAATTGTAAAAATAAATAAATTAAATAAATAAATAAATAAATAAAAGAAACCAATAGAGGAGGCATAGCCTCACGAATAACTATTTTGTCAGTCTTTTCTTTAGGAAAAAAGAGCAGGAATTTTCTTATTAGAAGTGCATTACAAAGTATACTTGGCAATTGAGGAATTTACCTATGTACAGTCCTTATTTTTCATCAGGAACATTATAATTTGGACACCTCTCTCACTATACTGAATAGCTTCAGTTGTTGACTTGGCAACTGGCTTACTGGGTAGGAATCCTTGATGCACACCCATGAGAACTTGAGTTCAAGTCCCCAGACATAAAAAATGGCCAATCGTAGCATCTCACATGCCTGCTCTCCCAGTGTTAAGGGGAATAGAGACAGGAAGATCCCTGAGGCTTGTGGGCCACCAGCCTTCTATATTATACCACAGTGAGATAGTCTGTCTCAAGGGAGTAAGGAAGAGAGTGAGAAAGTATGATAATTAAGGCCCTCTTCTGACCTTCAAGCATGCACACAGCATGTGTACTCACACAAATGAGCACATACATCACACTCATATCAAAAATACAAAATAACACAAAAGAATTGCAAATGGTATGGATAATACACCCGTACTGAAAAGAGATTTAGGATGGGTTTATGATTTCTAACTTGGTATGTAAGTCTGTAGTTGGACTGTTTTTGTCCTCAATAGTCAAGGATCACAAGTATGGATCATTATCTACTTCTTAAGATACCATTTTAATTGACACAAATGATCTTCTAAATGTAACAGGCACAATGTAGCAAATGATACAAAAATTCAAGGGAGGAAACATGTCCATTCTTGTAAACTTGTGTTACCAGTCAGTCAAGTGACTCATAGTTTCTCACTTCTTTTGAGAGTAATCATCGTTATTTCCTACCTCAAGATTTTTGGATTGTAACTCATTCTAAAGTGATGATCCTGGAAGATGGAAGGAAGATCAAAATGAACCAATCAGGCCTATTTTCTTTCATTATTACTGAAAAGACAAATTTAAACTTTTGTTGAAAACAAAGAGGTTCATTAAATTGTTCATGGATGTTAGTCTATGTTCTTCCAAATTACTAAAGTTTTACCAATAGATTTAAATGTATTTAAATGGACTTTCAATCTTCTGGAATTCTCATTTGTATAAGATAAATTATCATAAAGGAAGTCACTAAGAGTTCATATACTGTTATCCTAGTTTGTTCTTCATTGCTGTGACAAAATACTCTGACCGCTACCAACTTGGGAGGAAAGGGTTTATTTAGCTTACAAATCCCAGGTCACAGTTCATCTGGGAGCCCAAGGTAGGAACTCAGGGCAGGAACCTGGAGGCAGGAGCTGGAGCACAGGCCATGGAGGAATGCTGCTTACTGGTTTGCTCCCCTGGCCCCTGCTCAGCCTGCTTTCTTATGCAACACAGGGCCACCTGCCCAGGGGTGGCACCACCCAGAGTGGGCTGGGCCCTCCCACATCACTCATCAAGAAGATGCTCTTCAGACATGGCCACAGGCCAGTCCAATCGAGGCAATTCCCAATTGAGGCTCTCTCAACCCAGGTGTGTCAAGTTGACACTATAGCTATCCAGCATAACTGTCATGAAAACTGAATATTCAAAATTACCCATATTTGATAACAATTTCTATTACTCCCAATATTCAAAGCAACCATTGTTACATACTTTACTGTTTTGATATGAGTGAAGAAGTATGTAACAGTGTACATTTGAGTGTGGGGGTATGGTGAGAGGTATAGTGAAGGGAGCAATGGGACTCCAGTTTTCTTGTTGGGCTTTTGTATATTCACCAGTTATTTACAAATTTATTTTGAATATATTTATTTACCTATTTTTATTTTATGTGTATGACTGTTTTGCCTACATATATGTAAATGCACTATGTGTGTACAATGCCCATAGAGGCCAGAAAACCCATTGGATCCCTTGGAAGTGAAGTTATGGATCCCTGTTAACCAACATGTGGGTGCTGGGAACGAAACCCAGGTCCTATACAAGAGCAGCCAATGTTCTTAACCACTGAGCCATTTTTCCAGCCACTTAAACATATTTTGATGTTCTACTATGAGTTTCTCAGTGTCCCAGGCATATGTCATCCCTTTCTTTCTCTGTTCTTCAATATAGTCTTCCTAAATCAATTTCTACGGACCTGATTGTTATAAGACTAAAGTTTACAAAATGAATCTGAGAAATTTTGTTTACTAGAAAGCATGATATCCTGAGTTCTTTTGAAGTAAAATTGAAGAGATTTTCTCTAATCAAAAAAGGAGTAGTTGAGCGTTATCATTATTATATAGGATTTATATATCAAATATGTTGAAAGTTCATGCTCTCATAATGCATATATAATAATACATACTTTTAGAATATATATTTAAACTGACTTTACTGTTAACTGGTCAACCAATTTGGAGTGAATGTGCCTTCTTACTTGAAATTTAACATCACACACACACAGACACACACAAATATTTGTGTGTGTCTGTGTGTGTGTGATGTTAGATTCTTAACTTCAAGTAAGAAGATATTAGAAATCAAGGAACAATACAGAGTGATAAATCATTGAGAGACAGAAAACAAGATGATCCCCACAAATGTCTTGGTGAGTGTTTAGACCATGAGGCTAGGAAAGTTTCCAGTGAGGTGTCTAAATTCAAAAAGCAAGGGCCAGGAGAGGTAATAGTTACATATGCACAACTCCCAATGCATATAGAGTTCTTCACTAGCATATCCACACTTGTACTGATTGTGTATATGTAAATTACCCAAAGCCTTTAGGAAGAGCCATCTACCTAAAGGCAGCAATTCCCAATGTTCATATATAGTGCTTGATCCTAATACTTAGATTGCCAAAAACCTCAAGAATTAGAGGCATTCAACTTCTGAAAGATAATTCAGTAGTAGTGAAAGATCATCTAAACTAACCTAATATTTTTAAAGCAAGATATATAAAGATCAAAATATATTCAAGAATAATGTACAAAAATTCTTATATTAAATTTATAACATTACATGTTTACACAAATATGGTGAAATTAATGATATTTAACATTCAGTCAAGATTATAAGGCATATAAAGTATCAAGAATATATGATCCATAATGAGGAGAAGAAAGTCAATAGACACTATGTGAGAAATAGCACAGGTCTTAGCCTTAGAAGGCCAAGGTATTAAAAATAGTTATTATGGAAGCTGAAGAGATGGATCAATGGTTAAGAACACTTGATGTCCTTCCAGCGGTGAGGGGTTCAGTTTCCATGACACACATAGCAGCTAATCACTGCCCTTAACTCCAGTTCCGGGAAACCTGTCACCCACTTTTGGTCACCACGTGCACTGTATGGACATAGTGCACTTGCATACATGTCAAAAAAATGCTCATATGCATAATAGAAGAGTAATAAATAAAATATTTATTATTTAAAGATAGTTATTGTAACTCCTTCTACATATGTAGGTTGATGAAGACATGAAAAATAAATGGCCAAATCAATTTCCTAAACACAGGACTTTAATGTGTTAGATGAAAAATATATAAGATGGGATCAATAACATATTGAGTGTTGTAGAAAACGTTTTAGGGAACTTGAAGTCATATTCTAAAACCTACTCAAAATGGAATGCAGAAAAGGAAATAAACATACAACAAAAAAGTGAGCTACAGAACAATCTTAGGTAATTGATATATCTGAAGAAGAGTAGTGAGAGATGGAGAAAAATAATAGCTGAAGACTTTCCACATTTCATAAAAACTAATCAACAAATAAAACAACTTGATAAAGTGCAAACACAAGCAGCACAAGTAAAACTAAATCATAATCAAACTGTTCACATTAGGAGTAAATATATAAATCCTTAAAAACAAAAAAGACACATTCTCCGAAGAAATGAGGATAAGGACAAGAGCAGAATTTTTTTGAACATAAAGCAAGTGAGAAGATAGTGAGGCAAAACGTTTAAAGTACTGAAAGAAAAAAACACTGGTCAAACTAGAATTCTGTACATTTAAAAAAAAGTATTTCAAAAGTGAAGACAAAAAAACAAATGTGGTAAGAGCAGATGTTCCTTATCCATATTTCTGCACTAAAGAAAAACCTTTCTGATAGGAGGGGAAGGTGTATCTACCCAAAGAAATTCAGAGAACTGGAAGTGACAACTACATGGATACGTGATTTGTTTTTTATAGAATCAAACACTATTTTGTCTTTTTTTTTGATGAACTCAGTCTTCTTGAATAAAAGAGTTGACAAAAATGTTCTTTTTAAGAGAATTTCTTTAAAAAATTTAATGTTAGGGGCTTGAGAGATGGTTCAGATGTTAAGAGCACTGACTGCTCTTGCAGAGGACCTGAGTTCAATTCCCAGCACCCACATGGTGGCTACAAACCGTCCTTAACTCCAGTTTCAGGGGAATCCGAAGCCCTCTTCTGACCTCCATGGCATTGCATGACACAGGTGCACTCATATACATGCAGGCAATACACTCATACACATAAAATAAAAATAATAAATGAAATATAAAAAATTAAATGTTTAAATGTTAGCTAAGAAATGAATAACCATAGATTGAGATTATGAAAAATTTCTATTTTAATTTTCTGATTAAAAGTAGAAAACTTCAGAATTTTTACAATGCAA
>NW_008355363.1:5001620-5013569 GCF_000622305.1 Nannospalax galili | reverse complement strand
AATTTTTAAAAATTATTATTATTTAATGTATTGACATATAAACTTAAATATGCTGAAGCTTCTAGATTAATCTGTCACTTTACATTTAATGGAGGTTATGAAAGTCCATATTTCTTTTAAATCTACAGTGTAATTCAGAACTTTTACTTTTGAAAAGTGTGAGGAGAAAAATGAAGGAAGGTAAAAAATCATAGAGTAAAAATTTTAAGAGATGAGTAAACTAAGTATTTGGATGCACTTGTCTGAATATGCATTTAAACAAACAGTTACATAAAAATGTATATTACATCTGGGAAATGTGAATATAAATCTGATATTTGATATGAAATAATTGATGAAATTTTACTTTTGCTATGATGTCTTTTATTTTAAGCTAATATAGTAATTTATGTTTTCATAAATTTGTGAATATATAATATTCACTCATCAAATTACCCCTTATTGTTCTATTGTATCCCTTCCATGTCCCACAATATCCCTCTTCTTCTCAAGTGCCCCTCCTACTTTTATATTTTGGCCAACTACATTTAATTGTGGTTTCCTGCATGATCACAGGTAGTTGTTTCCTTGAGTAAGGGAAATGTACCTGTGACTACATCACTGAGGAATATGAATACCCTTTTTTCTCTAACTTTTACCTTTCTATAAGTCCTCTAGGGCGGATGGGGTTTTTATGACACCCTTTCCACACATCCAAGGTAGAATCCTGATTGGCCCAGTCTTATGCAGGTCTTTTGCAGGTAACCACTGCTGCTGAGAGTTCATGAGTTCATCAGCCATGTCATGTCCAGAGGGCTGCATATTACAACATTCCTCACTGTCCTATAGCTCTTACATTATTTCTTTTGCCTTTTCTTTGATGTATCTTAAGCCCTGGAGAGGAGGTATAGATGTCCCATAAAGTTTGAAACCTCAAAATCACTTGTTCTCAGAACATCATTAGTTATGAGTCTCTGTGTTAATGTCTGCCCATTGCAAACAGAAGTTTCTCTGGGCAAGGCTGATAGCATCACTGATCTATTGGTATAAACATAAATATTTAGGAGGATATATGATACCATTTCTTTTCAGTAAAATAACAATACTTAGTTTGTTCCCCCATAAGGACTTGGCCTTCCCAGGTCATGTGTTTTGACCAGGTTTGAGTTTATGCTGTGCATTTGTCCTAAAACCCAACCACAAAGCAGCTGGTTACCCCCGTATGTATCTAGCTACTATTTCACAGGCGGGCACAATTTACCTATAAAGTTATTATTGTATCTCACAATTTACCCAGCTGGGTTAGACCACTGATGTCATTTCTTCCTAAACAGGCAGAGTTAGAGCCTAACAGCTTCTGAGTTAGAGCCAGCTTGATTTCAGTATCTTCGAACCAAAGTATGTGGTATCTTCAGCAATATGGTCTTAGACTTGAGTTTTGGTGGCCAACCAAGAGAAATGAGCAGAGCCTGTATTGTTTTGGGAACATCTGGGAACTCTGACCAAGAACTCCTAAGGAAGTATTTCATACCTAACATTCGGATTTCTGTTTAATCCATGGCTTCTAGAAGCAGGATTATCCTGTCCTACAGGATATCTGCCTTTAAACTATTTTTTGAAAGAGACACTAAATACTATCAGAAAACTTAGTAGAGCTGATTAAAATACTGAAGAGGGGCTGGAGAGAAGGCTCAGTGATTAAGAGCACTGACAGCTCTTGCAGAGAACATATGCTGAGTTCCCAGAACCCAGATGGTGGTTCACAACCATCAGTAACTCCAATTCAAGGGAATGCAATGCCGTCTTCTTGCCTCTAAAAGCACTGCATGACATGGGTGCATTTGCACATACAGGCAAAATACTCATACACATAAAATAGAAAGAAGAAATTGACAAAGACACTAGTAAAAGTCGATATTTTGAATCTGGTCACTTGACTGAAATCAATCTACAGAGTCAAAGTAATTCTAATCACAATCCAGCACCATTATTCACAGAACTAGATAAAGCAAGTCAAAGCAAGTGTGGGCTCAAACATGTGCACACACACACACACACACACACACAAACAAACATATGTGGGGATCTAAAGGCCCCCACCAAGTTCACTTATGTTGGGATATAAAGGCCCCACCTTGCAGAGGTCCTTGAGGAAGTTACTGGGGCATGGCCTGACTTGTTTTAAAAGTCTGAAGGATACTTACACACTGCTGAGGAGTACATGATCAGCGCCTGACCATCCTTAAGATACACCCTGGGGGGGGCGGATTTCCAGGTGCCTTTATAAGCTCTGTAACACCTGCAATAAATGAGTCCCTGCTTGACTAGGCTCCCCATTGGGTCTGATTGTCCCTGGTACTGGGGACAGCATGGGCTGGCGAATGGTGCGCTTACTCATCCCCAATCATCACTGCGTGGGGGTCACTGGCTCGAACCCCCCGCAACTGGCGTGGAGCCCAGCGTGGAGCTTGAAGGAAGGTGAAAAGAAGAAAAGAAAGAATAAAAACGGATTGGGGCCATTCGGGAAGTTAGGGGTAAGGGAGACCTGGAAAGATGGGTAATGCAACTATTAAGCCTGAGGAGCTGGCGGCACTTAAAGCATTGAGAGATATGCTTAAAAGCAGGGGATTGGATTTCTCAAATCCTGTAGCTCAAAATGTTTTGGGCAGAGGCAATTCATTTGGCTCCCTGGCTACTTAGGGCTAATGTGTTTAATGGGGATACATGGGAATCATGGGAAGAATTTGAGGAAGAATGCGGAAATGCAACAGAAGTGAAACCAAAAGCGGCCAAAGTAACAAGTGTCACCTCGGGCGTGCCCTGGCCAGCTTCAGAGCCTCCCGGGACCCATGAAAACAGGACCCTTTTTCAGAAGGGTGGGGTGGAGCAGAGTGCATGGGGTGGGCAGCGAAAGCCACCCACCCGACCTGCCCTGAACTAACATGTGTGTGAATCAGGGGCCTGTGTGAAAGCTGGATGGGGGACCAACCCCTGGCTGGTGGCCAGCGGTGGCTGCCAGGTGCATTTAAAAAGAAAAACAAAACAAAAAAACACCTTTGGCTGTGTGCTGCGACTGGTTCTGGGATGGCTGGGAAGGCCAGGTTAGGGGAAGGTGGCTTGGGGAGGGGCCCTAGCCCATCCTTTCCAGGGGCTGTGGGGATCCACCCCACCCCTGAGTGTTACAGCCCTGCTTGCAGCAGCGATCACTGAATCCTGGTGCGAGGGAGCCATTAGTGAAAGCCTACAATGTTTTCACTGACTGGAGCAGATATGGAGAAACCAAAAAGCAGCTCAATTCAAGGAACTCATGGCCATTGCTTTCTGACAATATTCAGACTCATACACTCCTTAAAGAGAGAGAAGCCCCTATTTTCTTACAGCATCTTAAGGGGCACCAAGGATTGCCTGGGCTTTTATCCCAAGGCATTGCAAAGTCAGACAAGGTGGCTTCCACCCAGGTCTTGTCAGGAGGCCTAAATGAAGCTCAGGGGTTACATTAACCTCACTCATGTAAATTGGCGAGGACTCCATAAGAGGTTTCCTCAAGTTCCCATCAAGGACCTAAAGAAGATTGTACATACCTGTAAGTCTTGTCAACCCTTTCTACAGGTATCGCCTCTGTAACAGCCAGGGGTAAACCCCAGGGGACTCAAGCCCAACTCCTTGTGGCAGACGGATGTCACACACTATGCTCCTTTTGGAAAGCTTAAGTATATTTTTGTGTCCATCGACACATTCTCACATGCCTGTTGGGCTACCTCTCATACAGGAGAGAAGTCTAAACATGCTCAGTCTCATTTTCTCCAGTGCTTTTCTAGGTTGCGATTGCCCCAAAGAACTAAAACTGATAATGGACCATGTTTTGTGAGTAAAAATTTATAAGATTTTTTTTTCACTTTGGGGAATTCAACACAATACAGGAATTTCCTACAATCCCCAAGGTAAGCCATTGTAGAACAAAACCATCAAAACCTAAAAATTCAATTACAAAAACAAATATGGGGAATAAGCCCCACCAACAGTTAGGTATGGCCTTATTGACTATTAATGTTCTTAATTTTCAAAAAAGTCAGGTGGAATCCCAGTTTCAAAAGCATTGGGGACAACAGGAGCAGAGACCTGAGGTACGGGTAAGATGGAAGGACCCCATTACAGGACAATGGAGAGGCCCAGATCCATTGCTAACCATGGGTCAAGGCTTTGGCTGTGTCTACCCTACCAGAGATTCAAACCCCATATGGGTGCCTGTGAAAAACCTTAAGTGGGTAGGCCAGGATCCGACTGACTAGCATGGAGGTCCATGGACAATAGTTCATGAGACAAATTCCTCTCTTTATTTGTATCCATCTGAGGTGAAGGACCCTGTTCCTTAGCTTCATTGCCAGTCAGCCTCTTTGCCTTTCAGACAACTGGCTGGTTGGCTAAAAGTATTTCAGAAGTATTTCAACTTGTCCTACGCCATGACTTGTTGTGCTTCTCTTGATAATGCTTATCTTTAAGTGTCTTTACCAGATAATTTGGTGACAGAGGACCCTTGGAACTGCCAAGGCCCACCTCCTCATGATTACGGACTCTCCCAGGACCCCCTCCGGTTGCCCATGCTTGGCTAACTGAGTTAGGCAGAGACTAATACTGTCACGGGCTGGCATTACCCATAGGGCTGCCCTTAATTATGATGCATTTTTAGCCAAGGATAGGTAAGATGTCCCATGACAAGTACTCCTAAGACAGGACATGCACATGGCCAGGTACATGATCCAATGTGACACAACCTAAGACAGGCAGAAATGAATAAGATTGGAGGAAGGAGATAGCCATCACCCGTCAGGGAGCCGTCTGAGTTGGGTAACCCGTGAAATAAAGTCAGTCTGTCCCTTAAAATAAAAATAAAAGGGGGAGATGTGGGGACCTAAAGGCCCCACCTTACAGATGTCCAAGAGGAAGTTACTGGGGCATGGCCTGACTTGTTTTAAAAGTCTGAAGGATATTTCCACACTGCTGAGGAGTGTATGATCAGCGCATGACCATCCTTAAGATACACTCTCGGGGGTGGGGCAATTTCCAGGTGTCTTCATAAGCTCTGTAACACCTGCAATAAATGAGTCCCTGCTTGACTAGGCTCCCAGTTGAGTCTGATTGTTTCCGGTACTGGGGGTGGTATGGGCTGACAAATGGTGCACTTACTCATCCCCAATCCTCACTGCATGGGGGTTGCTGGCTTGAACCCCCTGCACACATACACACACACACACACACACACACACACACACACACAGATTACAAAGCAATTCTCATCAAAAAGAATAACACAGACTGACACACATGGTTTCAAGCTTCATTATGGAGCTACAGTAATCAAAAACATCATGACACAGACACAATGTAGACATGTAGCTCAATGGAATAGAATAGAAGAAAAAAACATACATATTCATAGAACTTCAGTCACCTGTTCTCTAACAAAGTTGCCCAAAACACATCAGAGAAAAGATGGAATCTTCAATGAACGGTATTGGGAAAATAGGATGTCTACAAAGAGAAGAATGAATCTATATACTTATCTCATGCCAAATGGATCAAAGACTTAAACAAAAAGCTAAAACTCTGAAATGGCTAAAACAAAAAGTAAGGAGCAAGCAACAAGATATAAGTATATGTAAAGAGTTTCTAAATAGGTCTCCAGTCACTCAGGAAATTCAGCCTACAATTGATAAATGGGAGTTCAGGAAAGTAAAAAGCTTCTTTAGAACAAAATAAATGGACAACTGAGTGAACCGGCAGCCTATGAAGTGATAGAAACCTTTGACAGTTATGTCTGTCAGCTATAAAACTACACAAAGACTAATATTTAGAACATTCAGAAAACTCACACAGTTAAGCATCCAGAATTCAGGGGTGTAGAGACAGCTCAGTGGTTAAGAACACTGGATGTTCTTGTAGAAGACCTGGGTTTGAATCCCAGTACCCACATGGCAGCGACCTGGGTTTGAATTCCAGCACCCACATGGCAACCAACAATTGTCCATAACTCCAGTTACAGGGGATCCTACAGCCTCTTCTGTGCACGGGCATCACACGATAGGGGGTCACTTACCTACATGCAGGCAATACAGGTATACACATAAAATAAAAATAATAAATAAAATATTAAAAATAATTTGCCCAATTAAAAATGGGCTATATATCCGACTATAGATTTCTTGAAAGGAGAACTACATAAATGGCTAACATTTGCAAAATGTTCCATATTCTTAGGCATCAGGGAAGTGAAAATTAAAACTACTTGGAAATTCCAATTCACCCTAGTCAAAATTGATATAATTGAGAAAACAAATGATGGTTAATCATGGCAGGGGTGTGAGGAAAGAGAACATTTATACAGTGTTGAAGGGAGTGTAAACTGGTGCAGTCCCTATGGGAATCAGTGTGTAGGGTGTTGAAAATGCTAGCGATAACAATACCATATCAGTAGACTTTATATCTTACAACAGAAATACTTATTCAACCATTGCTGTTCTAGTCACAATAGCTAGGAAATGGAATCAGCCTAGATGTCCATCAATTAATGAATAGTTAATGAAAATGTGGTATGTGGACCCTACTTTAGAATCTTTAGACATATGTGTTTAAGTGGAAATTACTGTAGATTCCAGAAAAGAAAAAGATAGCCATCGAGATAGGTATGCCTTAAGGGAGAGGGTATAGCAGAACATAAATGATATAGAAACAGAGAGGGAAAACACTGGTGATAGAAATTTTAAGCAGAGGTCACATGAGAGAGGAGGGAAGAGCAAAGGAGGTTTAACCAAAAGATGTTTATGAAAAATCCATATAGAAACCTACTACTTTGTAAGACCATTAAAAAACATGTTAAACAAAGAATTAGAAAGGGGATATACTAATATCCTGTGGGATTGGATAAAACTGTTCCTAAAATCCATGGGTTATTAAGCAAAAATCTCATTGCCAGTTATGGGATAACTCCTTACGAGCTGTGGTGTGAAAGAAAGCAAAGCACTCAAATCAGTACAGGCTCTTACCATTTTGCTTGGCTATCCTCAACAACTAGTTAATAAGACCCCATTGTTGAAGCCATCACATACATTATCTGCAAGAGACAGAGAAATCAAGCTGAAATTGATCCAGAAGCTACTCCCATAGTGCTGGATGTTGGTATACAAGCTGCTGTGAAAGAAACATTATCAACAGTTTTATCCACTTCTGGGCATATACCCAAAGGATTTTATATTCTATGACAAGGATACTTGCTCATGAATATTTATTGCTGCTCTATTCATAAAAACTAAGAAATTTAAGTGGGCTAGGTGTTTATCAAATGATGAATGTACACTACAAATGTAATATATAAACATAATGGAATTTCACTTAACTATAAAGAAAATACGAAACCTGAAATTAGGGTCTACTAGAAGAAAAATCAGGCAGCACCCTCCAAGATATAGGTGTAGGAAAGGACTTTCTAAATCGGACACAACCCACTTAGGCACTAAGGTCAATAATCAATAAATGGGATCTCATTAATTTACAGAGCTTTTATACAGGAAAAGAAACCACCAAGGAAGGGAAGAGGAAACCCACTGAGTGGAAGAAAATCTTCACCAGCTACACACCCAACAGAGGATTGATATCCAGAATACACAAAGAACTCAATAAAGAAATAACAAGAAAATAATGACACAATAAAAAGATGGGAGATAGACCTAAACAGAGAGTTCTCAAATGAAGAAATAAAAATAGCTAAGAAGCACCTTAAAAAGTACTTAACATCCCTAGTAATTAGAGAATTGCAGATAAAAACTATTTTAAGATTCCATCTTACCCCAGTCAGACTGGTTAAGATCAAGAGAACAAGACTGCAAATGCTGGAGAGGATATAGAGAAAGAAGAATGCTCATTCACTGCTGGTGGGAATGTAAACCCATGCAACCACTATGGAAGCAATATGGAGAACCCACAAATTCTAAAACTGGACCTACCATACGATTCAGTTATGCCACTCATGGGCATATACCCAAAGGACTCATCATACTGTTGAGATATCTGTTTGTCACTGCTTACTTCACAATAGCTAAGAAATGGAAACAATCTAATTGTCCCTCAACTGACAAATGGTTAATGAAAATGTGGTACATCTACACAACTGAGTTCTACTCAGCAGTAAGAAAAGATGTAATTATGAAATTTGCAGATAAATGGATGGAGCTAAAGAGTGTTATACTAAGTGAAGTAACACAAATGCAGAAAATCAAATGACGTACTTTCTCCCTCATTTTCAGTGTAGCCCCAACCCCTTATATGTGAATACATAAACTCTTATGTAATACCAAGAACCAGGCAAAGGGAAAGGATACATGGAGGTAAAGGAAAAGAAAGAATATGAAAGGGGATAGTAGGGAACATATGTTACTAGGAGGGAGGTTGGAAAAGAGGGAGCATTTGGCAGGGAGGAGAGGAGGGAGGGACATGCAAGGGTCCATGGTGTTGAGGAGGGAGGTAAGTCAGGAGAGGGAGGATGGTGGTATTGGGGGAGGGGGGATAATGGGGGCACTGTGACTAGGGAGGAAGGGAAGAGGGAAGCCAGATAGGAGAAAAAAAGCGTAGATATGAATGAATCTTGGATGGCTGAGAAACCTAGATGGAAAAGTAATGCATGCAAAACCTTATGAGAAATGCATATACAATGTCTGAACATTAATGCACCTGTACAAGTGGGGGCTGCATGTCAGGGAACACAGTGCCAGACAGAACAGACCTCCCTTTGAATGGATGGGAAGGTGGTCCAGGATACTTATAAAATAACACAGGATATTGCCAAACCTCTTGGATAGCTCCCAGAACTAGTAGAAAACTTACTGTAGAGGACAGGACATACATAGGGTACAGGACTTGAAACAATGGAGCAGGAAATGATCTAGAACCCTTCTAACTGAAGTTCGCTATTATAACACTAGATGATGATATGCAAACTACCAGGGGAGAAAAACAATCAATGGTCCAACCCAGCCCTGAAGCCTGATAACCCTAACGACTGGCATGGCAAGCTACCTCTATTGTTACAGTAGTGGTACTGTTGTCCGGGGGGTAATCAACAGCTATCTTACTGGACTTGAAGCCCTCTCAATAGGAGGGAGCTCATGGATGGCACTGTAAACTCAGTCAAATACAGATTGCAGGAGAGGACATAGATCCTGGAGAAAAGCCTATTTCAGTCATATCCCTAGACAAATGAAACTTCTTACTATATGCTAAATATCTGTCCTTATATTTAGACAAATATACTGTACAGCACTCATCAAAGAAGCTTGTTTTTGCAAAAGATGGAGGCTACTGCAGAATTGCACATCTGGTCAGACACATAGAACATACATCTGAAAGATGCCCAGTCCCAGGTGATACATCTACAGTTGAACCTTTGTACCTGAGGCTCATGGAACACAAAGGAACAAGGGGTAGAGAGAAAACTTATGCATACCTCAACTATCACCAGTAAAGCTTCCTTATACAACAGAGTGCAAAGCTCACAAAAGGCCACAGCTGGCCAATTTTTAAAGAGCAAGAGATAAGTGTACAGTGTAGGATAAGTGGAACTTCATCCATCCAAGGCTCAGGGACCATTTTGGAAGAGGGGCCCTGAGAACTATTCGAGCCTGATTGCTGCTGGGTGAGGGAGAGTATGACTTAAATATGATCACTAGATGGTCTGCCTCGACTCCAGTAGATTCATTTGTGCTGAAGGACACTTGGGTACAAATGCTTGAATGAATATGACTTAGCATGTTTAGAGGAATACATGAGGATCGGTTGGGGGATACGGGAGGCACAGATGGGTGAAGCAGTCTGAATTTGAGTAAGAAGTTGCAAAAGCTCAATAAAAAATGAACATGAAATAAAATCAAAATGAAATAATGAAATTTTCAGGAAAGTGGATAGAACTGGAAAAATTATACCAAGTGAGGTAACCCAATCCTTAGAAAAAAATTCTCATATTCTCTCTCATATGTGTATATTAGCTTCCAATTTTTCTGTGTGTGTTTTTAGTTTTCTTTTTCACAAAAAATCCATTTGTTTAGTTATACATAGAAAATATTGTCAGGATAAATTGCTATGATAATTTGGATTTGCTTCAACATAACCCATAGTGGAACAGAATAGCATTACGGGGGAAGCAAGATTGCCTCTTGATGGATAATGGATAAAGTTAGGACAGGCGTGCTAGGGAGTTCATTAAGTAATGTTCTCTAGTTTTGCACACCTTCAAAATTATCAATGATTAAAAACGTATTCCCCTTTTTAGTTTCAGTAGTAGATCATAGATTTAAGAACATGACACAAATAAAGAAATGAACAACAGAAGACTTGATATCCCTATAGAAAATATCCTTTGTTTATAAAGAGCGAAAATAGTGAGAAATTCAAGTGTAGTGGCCTCAGAACCTTATTAGTTTATTTTAAACAATTATGTGATGAACAGTTTATAAAACTTAGATCTTAAAACAGTGGTGCTTTGACAATAAATCCAGGTTTGTCTACACATAAATTCATTTCTGAAAGCCCATAAAGTTATTTCTAAAGATCAGGATTCATAAAAGTCAAATAGCATTATTTGTTCTAACATACACTATCATAAAATGTGATGATGAATTTCTAATATTTTGTCATAGTATAATAAGTTGAAGATCAATTAAAATTTGATTATTTCAGAGTGAATGTACATCCTTTTGTTACATTACTTATTTCTTCTTTTGTTTCATTAGTCACTTTTCTGGATATTTCCTTATATTCCTGGGATATATTGCAGAATCATGTATGCTGTTATCCCAGAGAGTAGCACGAGGATCAGTAGTACCAACTGAAATCAATAGGAAAATATTAGCTTAAATCTTAGCCATTTTACCATAGTCACCACTTTCCAAAGTTGTTCTTATTTGGTTTCCTTGAAGACAGTTTGGATTTGATAAAAATAAATCAAACCAATAGCCAGAAAAACAGGACATGAATGTCAAAGTCTGAGCTATCTTAAATTAGACTTTCCTTGAAGCCTGGACATACCAGTCTAGACCTGAGCATTGCGGCAGTGTTTAGCCTATGAAGGTGAGGAAAGATGAGCACTACAGCAGATGAGGGCAGTATACACTGAGACCAACTGGAATCTGGCCAGAATTCCAAACAAGCACATGAAAAATGAAATTTTCACTTTGGTCTCAGAGTGAGAAACATTCAGATATTTCAAACTCTGCAATTTTCACTTTGTGGGAGGATATTAGGTTTACTCAGCTATAACAATATGATTCTACAGAAAAGAGTATGAGTCTATGATTTTATGTAATTTGTTTAGCTGTCATGACATGTATCTAAGTGACAGTTTTTATCACTAGAAATGGCTGGTGCCCATGATTATCTCTTGAAAGCAATGAAGCTTAGCAAGGTTTTACAAAGAAGTAGATGGTATCTTTTTTTTTTTTTTTTTTTTAATGGTTGATTCAGAACATGGAGCAGGAGTAAAAACACTAAAATGGCAGTTTTGGAAACTTGGATTTTTATCATATTTCTGCTGTTTATTTTCTTTGTGATCAAGGGCGAGCCACTTTGCATCTTAGTCCTGTTAACACATTCTTAAATTGTCATTGAAATTGTATAATTTGTATTTTTTCAGCTTTATTTCATTGAGTACATATTTATTAAAAAATTATCATAAATGTATAATATATACCAAATAGCATGTTTCTGAAATTATACTACTTAGTTTTAAGTCTTCTTTTTACTTTTACCAGTTTTTCGTGCCAATTGGTCACAGATTATAACTTCTCTTTGCTTCAGGGTGGTCATTTGTAAAAGGGAGCTAATAATAGTATATCCCTCAGAAACTCATAAAAATCAAAGGAAATAATGCATTTAAAGAATTAAGATTTTCTGATAATCAGTGAATCTTAGCTATTATTATTATTAATA
>NW_008355363.1:4988424-5001604 GCF_000622305.1 Nannospalax galili | reverse complement strand
ATGCTGAAATCACAGTGGGGAGCAAAGTAGTCTTTTCTTGCCTGTGAATATCCAAAGAAGAATAGAAAATAGAATTGGCAGTGGTAAATAAAATAATGATAGACACCATAGTCACTGCCAAGAAAGAAAATTAAACTAAGGATGGAGAGGAGTGTAATGCAAATACTGAAGTTAGAGCAGACCAAGATAAGCAAATATTACAACTAATTAAGTAACAAGGGCAGTATCTATGCCAGATAAAGACTGTAGTTAGCTATCCTATGGAAACAGGCATGGGATGTCCATGAAACATAATCCTTTAATCAGCTATCATATATGAAAATACACTGCAAACTTCTGTTTATTAAAACTTAAAGAGGTAAGAATGCAAATAAGTGAAGGGGAAAAGAAATCTGTAACATGTGTTTTCATCATAGGACTTAGCAAAACTTTAGAGGGGAAAAATGAGTATCTGAATAGAAAACTGTTAAAAACTTGGAGCTATCTCATAAGAAGGCTGCACAAATGGCCGGTAAATGCACAAAAGTTCCTGAAATTTCACCAGTCAGCAGAATAATATGAATTAAAACCATGGTGTAATCTAGTCACACATAAAGGGAATGGCTAAGAGGAAAAAGCAAAATCAAATGTTGATAGTATCATAGAGAAAGCAGATCTTTATATACTGCTTTTGGAACTGTAAATCTGTGCAAAAACTTTAACAGTATGTATTAAGTTAAATACATGTATATTTTGATCCTGCAGAGGCACTCTTTAGGGCTTACTCAATAGAAACTTAGAAGGTTTTTCTGAAAAGGGTATCTACCAGAATTTTTCTAGTAACATATTATTCAGCACGTTGCTATAAGTAATAGCTAAGGAAGAATTGAATTCTGAATGTCTCTTAGTAAAACATATAAGTAAAGCATGGTACATTGAAACAGTAAAATACAATGCAACAATTGCAATGAATCCTCTAAAACTTACCCTGAAAATATAGAATTTAAAAAAAATATGTATGAGAAAAATGCAAGGACATAAAATTTAAAGAAATTCATTAAAATATGTAAAATGAAATGCTTCTTCTAAGTATGTGGTTATTAAATAAATAATTTTTGAAAAAAGAAGATTATGGGGAAAATCATTGCTATTAACAGCAATAATTACTCTCTGTTCAAGTAGCTTCCTGAAATAAAAACATCAAAGTAGAAAAAAAAATGCATTGGTAGACGAAGCAGACAGTGAGCTCTTTCTTTAGGACTGCCACCTGGTGGAACAGCTCACAAGTTTGTTGTAATCAACTACTCAATGAATGCTTGTTGATGGATTCATTTGTTATGACTCAGTATTGTTCTAGATGGTGAGAGTTCAGAAATAAAATCACTGGTCCCTGCCTCAGGGCAAATGCAAAAAAAAAATTTTTTAAATATATTTTTGGTCAACACTAGAGATTGAACTCAGGGCCTTGTGTCTGCTAGACAAATGCTCTATCACTGAGTTACAATCTGGGGCTTTGGTATTTGAGACATGCTCTCACTTTGCAGTTCAGACTAGTGTTAAACTTGTGGTCCTCCTGCCTCAGTTTTCCAAGCGCTAGGATTTATAGACACATCTAGTTAGCTGCCAACATGATTAAAAAAAAAACAACTAAAATGTGTGTGTGTGTGTGTGTGTGTGTGTGTGTCAGTGGGCCTTAATACCCAGGATAGAGTGTATGGGTTCCATGGGGCAGGGGGGGCTATGGAAGGGTGCTGGTGGGGACGGGACTATAAAGATGATTCAGATTGTTTGAGATATTCTGTATGAATTACAAAAAAAATTAATAAAAACAAATTAAAAAATATGTAAAATTATCCCATGATACTAGAATTAGTGTGAAAGGCTACTCCGAGGGAGTGTGTAGTGACTCTATGTGGCCACTAGGTTGCTGGTGGTATCCTGTAACACCATCAGCATACTGGTCAAGTAACCAATAAATCATACTTCAGTCTTCTATTTTAAAGGGGAATGATGATAAAATTTGTTAATTGGAGACAGAATTGACATTCATCTTACAGATCTTTCATAGTTAAGAGAAGAGTTGATCACAGCAATTTTAAGAATTGCATGAATGCGCACTTTCCACTCCCTTATGAATCTAGGATGATGAGGTTTCCAAATCCATAATCATAATTGAAAAGCAGTAAAATGTGGAAGAGCCATTGACCATGTGTGTAATTTCTAATGATGAAACTAATATGACAAAGTGGCAGCTGATCTAACAGGTGTTGTAAATGATCATTTTGGCATTATAATTATGAATACAATTTTATGTTTTGCACGTCTATTCATTGCATTTATGAATATAAATAAAAATATTGGGAACATATCCTCCTTATGACACTACATTTATATTCTTTCAAGTATATGTAACTAATTGTTGGATTTTCCACCAGTCTTCTTGCTTTCATCCATCAGGACACATTATACACTCCACTACCCCAGGGAGTGCACCCTAAGCCACTCAGGTCAGCATACACAGTCTATGGCACTGAGAGGAATCTTCTCTTTTTCTATAGGTTAATCAAGGAAATCACACCACATCTTTTGTATGTGACTTTAAAGCAGTGTAGTTCTCTTGCAAAAGTTGTTGAGGGTCATAAATTTTCAACCACCTTAAGATCCCAATGTAGTATATGGAATAAGAGTCAATCTGTGGCTGAGTTTGCATGAGACTTGGATATGCTGACAAGTGGGCCTTTACAGGGATGACAGCATATATGGGTTCCAGTGGATGGTCTATGGGAGGGTGCTGGTGGGGACGAGGTATAAAGATGATTAAAAGTGTTTGAGATGTTCTGTACGAAATACACAAAAATTCAATAAAAACAAACATAAAATGACAATAAATGAAATTAGGCATCCAAAAAAAAAAAAAAAAAGAGTCAATCTATGGTACCATGTCGTAATGCCTACAACCCATGAATGTCACCCTAGGATAAAAATGAGCCTTTGCAATGTGTTAAATATTTTGACGTGATAAGATTATTCTGAATTTTCCAAAACAGTAACCCAACCACAAGTACTAAGAGACAGGCAGATAAAGATTATAAAAACAGAGAGTAAAGTGCTGTATAAACACAGTCCACTATTAAAGTAACATCGTCAGTGTCAAAAGAATCCTGAAGGATATTCCAGCTCCAGGTTGAAAAGTCAAGAAAGAAGCTATTGTTAGAGTCTCTATAGGAAGTGTTATTGTTTAGCAATTTCCTCTCATTTGTATTCAAATTATTCCATCCCAAAGGGAAGCATTAAAACTCAGGAAGTAAAACTGTTTAAGTCCCAAGAAGTCCTTGAAACTTACAAGAGTCACAAGGCCCCCCTCCCCCAAAGCAGTAAGAATTACTGGAGATGGATTCTCAGACCTGCTAAGGAGCTTGCAAGTTGTGCCAGGAGGAACAGGAATGTAGCGTTACTAAACTTCCATCCAGACAAGGCAGGCTTTTTGGTAATGGAGCTACCTTTTTTCACCCATGCTCCTCTAAGTAACCCCTCACCGATACTTTTGTGGGAAATGTACACAAAATGTTCTTCCTTCACTATCAAAGGGTTAAATAATACAAAAATCTTATATATATAGAGAGAGAGAGAGAGAGAGAGAGAGAGAGAGAGAGAGAAGCTACTTAGTAGAAATAAAAATTCCTTCAAGGCCAGCACTTTTTGAAATCAAAATATGTGCTCTGGGTTATACTTGGTGCTCAAAATTGCATTCTGCTTATCAACTGAGTAGTTTTGAATTAACTAATTGCATATGAATTTGAGACAGCTCTGACCACTTGATGTGAGGCACAGGGTCTCTTTGCACTAGGGTTAAATACCCAGCAGACCCTCACCTTGTGTGTTTGCCTGCTTGATTTGGATAGTAAAAACCCTTCTATGGAAATAAAATTTCTTGCCTTACGAAAATACTTTGAAATATGTGGTCATTTTCTTGAGACCCCAGACTCATTTTGTATACTCAGTCAAGTAACCCCAATAAATTCATTGGCTTACCAAGTTAGTCTTTGGTTGAATCATTACTTTAGTCTCTTTTGAGTTATCTATCTAGGGTGAGTAGATATTTTTTATCTCTTCCCAGGAAAAGTCACATAATAAGTATGACCTTGACTATTATAACACATTGATTTCAGACCTATGACATTTATTTCATACTTTCATCTCTAAAACAGTGAGAGGATAAATTTCTTTTTCTCTAGCCATGAAATTTACGGAGATTTATTACAACAAACATACAAAAATAATATATCACCCTCTGCTGAAAAGGGAAAAATATGCCCTATTATGAATATATCTACATGTGAATGAGATATGTGAACAGAGACTCAATATGTGTGTATGGTAATTTTTTTTTATATTTCGCCCTCAGTGAATGCTATCAGTTGTCCAGTAATGACTAGATTCTATCTATATATCACCAACTTCTCTGATACCCAGTACCTAGCACAATGTGAGATACAAACTGAATTTTTTTTCATCAGAATAATCAAAATGTTATTTTCTGACATTTGCAGGATCATTAATCTCTAAATAGAAATATTGTCTAACATACAAAATGCTTAGATCTATTTTTTAAATGAGATTTCTTTTGGTTAGGGGGGTTAAGACAGGGTCTCCCTGTAGCCCCAGCTATCCTGGAACTCACTATGTAGACCAGGCCAGCCTCAATCTCACAGAGATCCTCCTAACTCTGCCCCCTGACATCTGGGATTAAAGGCATGCACCAGTAAACCTAATAATTTTAATCAAAGTATAGTCCACAGGTGATCATTGACAAAATTTGGGAACTTCTCAGATACACAGAATCATAGGGCCTAGAATCCTTTATGATTCCTAGCCATATTAGCATTTCAGAAGCACTCATCTGTGATATAATCAGGAAGTTTTGAACCCAGTATTTGATAACATAAAGGACTTATGGATAACATTCTAGTATTACTGATGACATTGTATTAAGAGTTCTTTTAAAGATATATATTGAACTATTTATGGATGAAATTAAATTTGTTGCATTTGCTTCAAACTATTCTAACAGTAAGAATGGAAAGATAAGGATATGCAAAGAGCAATTTTGGCCATGAAATGATAATTTATTGAGGCTGTATAATATATACATGGAGGTTAATTATGTTAGTCCCTCTATTTTTTAGGAGCTGAATTATAAAGAAGAAGGCATTTTAAAATTTAAGCATAAAAATAAGTTATTTCTAGCATATCCCTTATATATGTGCATTAGTATACTTTTCTAATAGAAACTGCTAAATAAATCAACCATGTCAGATACCTGATTCATTATCTGCAGGTTAAAAAGGCGCCTTCCTGGTCCAATATTTTCTTCTACTACTGATGCCACCTATTTCCTGAGACGGAGCTTTTGAGAATGGGGTAGACAAAAATAATCTTACAGAAAGTGTTCATACAGAATTCGTAAAAATGATGTGATTTTCCTTGACTAGGTTATAGAGTCTTTTCAATTCTCAAGCAGGTATTCTGAACAGACAGACTTTCTGAATGCTGTAGGCAACCAAAATGCTTGATTAGGAACTGAAGAACTTTAACTGCCTTATCTTCATGAGATGGACAGAATGACTTGAAGGACTAAGAAAACAAATTTCTGATAACTTTTTAAAAGGACAGTGAGTCGGGAGTGGTGGCACATGCCAGGCAGATCTCTGTGAGTTCAAGGCCAGCCTGGTCTACATAGTGAGTTCTAGGACAGCTGGAGCTATAGGGAGACCCTTTCTCAAAAAGACCAAAAAAAAAAAAAAAAAGGACAGTGAGAGTGAAATAAACGTTACAGAAAAATGATCCATTTTGCTGGTATTGCCTTAATACAGAGAACTATTTTACTGATTAAAACTGTACATCTACTACTTCTCAGGCAGGATTCTGAAAATGTGTGTCCTTTCATTGTTTCTCTTCTTTCCTATGTTTAGGATTTTCAGCATTAATCACTATTCATCTGTCTTATATGCCTACCTCTGTTGCTACTACAGGAAAGAGGCTGTAGTAGCTTCTCCAGCAATGATTGGTATTGGGAACACTGACATACTATCCTGAAAGAGTAGCATGCTGAACCCTTTTTTGCTAGGTGACAATACTCTCATTATTGCTGAGGTTTCAATTCATCTTTCAGTGATGATTAGAAAATTTACTGAATTGAAATTAATTTGCCTACAGAAAACCAGAGGATTTTATTTCTTTCCCCACTCCATCTTCCTGAATACTTTAGACATATTGAGGGGCATAATCATTATAATTCATTTAAAAGGGTGCTCAGGTTTTTCTGCCTGCTCAGGACTCACTTTTATTTAAAACATATCAAGTCACATCCAGATTGGAAACCTAAAAGAACTGACTGATAAATTGGTTTCAGCAAAATGATTATGACAATATTTGCCTCAATTTAGCTGCATTGGGTGTCTAGAAGTAGATTAGTGGGATTAAGAAAATAAGAGTTTTTAAACAATGTAAGTGTGCCATATATTTAACTCAATTGCAATCATTTTTAGATCAGTTTAATGAAAGGAACTTTGTAGTCTTTTGAATGTTGAATCCCTTCTCTATAAGACACCATACATAATAATCTTTGAACTCAGTATATGAGAACTTTGGGTTTCAACTGTATCTTTCTTATGCTGAAATTTAGCTAAAGAAAGAGATCAATTTTTAGAGAAGGAGACCTTTGGATCCTAAGACTGATGTCTTTCTGGAACACAAGCAGATCATTTACAATACAAATCTATCAGTTAAGACAAAATGAAATATCTTGGCCAGAGTGTTACATTATCAGTCAGTTGCTTCCTAGAACTTAAAAGATCTTTAAAGCAATTTCAATACCTAGTTCAAAATTCCTGGGGATTCATATTTCCACAATGAAATTAGGAAGACCAGCCTAGATGCCCAAAAGAGAAGAATGGAAAAAGAAAATATGGAGTAGGTCTATGCAATGGACTATTTCAAAGCCATAAAGAAAAAATTCCTGTCATTTGCAGGAAATAGATGCAAATGTAGGCATCATAATAAGTGAATAAAGGCAGTCTCAGAAGGACAAAAATGTTTTCTCTCATATCTGTTTGATTTTATATAGAAACATAAAATCATCTATTTATAGGTGAATGTCACCTGAATGCCCTCTGGGTCTCCTGTGATATCAAGCAAACCATATAACATATTTTTATGTGGATTTATTAACTTAAAAAGGAATGAGTACCCAGTGCCTAGCACCGCACCATCGCTCAGAGCCAGCCATATCAGACCACAACATGCCATAGTCACCATTAGCATTTGCTCATGTCTCTGGGGCTAGCGATCTCACCCCAAGTCCACAAGAGCCAGTCCATTCTGTCCTTGAGCTGCTGTGGCTGGGTGTGCATTTCCCATACCATGCGTGCAACCCGCAGCTTATGGCTTCCATCCCAAGATGGCTCCCAGCAGTCCCTCAATAGCACATGCTCTGAGGCAGGTCTCCACCCCTTGGAGGAACTAGCCAATTGGGAGACACTCCACCCCTTTCCTCCACTCTTACAATCTTTCCATCCATCTTCCGCTAAGGTCCCTGAACCTTGGAGGGGGTAAGAGATGTAGGGTGATCTCTCTTGCATCATGGTGAGATAGTGTCTTCTTGGGCCTCCCCATTAGTCATCTTTAGGCCATGGCCACTATCTATCTCAGTGGTGTTTTTTCTACTATAAGACAAATGTAGGGAAGTAGACACATTTAAACAAACATGAATGTAAATAAAGATGCCTAGAAGATATCCCAGTAGGTGTACTATATTCATTAAATAGTATACTCATGATGGCTTCTCCACTAGGGCCTGTAGCCTTTCTCAACACAAAACATTGGCCTGGTCCACAGCACCAGATGTGTGTTCCACCTCTAGGAGCGGGCCTTATCCAATTAGAAATTTGTCAGTTGTACGTATGTTGGTTGAGCCATTATTGCACTTGCAGGTACTGCTTAGCATGTCCATAGTGTGCAGCATGTGGGGTCCATCACTGAGTAGAATTGTAGAATTATAAGGGATCCTTCCATCCCCAACCATCTGCATAAAGCCTTCATCCATCCAGTGGCACTGAGTTTTTTGGCATAATCTCAGTTCCATCTCTTCTTCTTCTCCCACACTCACAACATACAGTGTCTTCAGGAACATGGCCTTACCAACCTTTCTATTGTACAACTGACGCTAATGGCAACAGCCTTGGTGAACTGGAGGCCTTCTAGGATCTCTCTCTGACCAAAAGCTCATAAGGGGGCAACCCACCCCTGGTACTGTAGATTTTCTTAATAGTTGTATAGCTTGGGAGTCTCTGTCCTCATCTTACCAAACCTACATAAAACTCCCAAGAATCTTACAGCTATAGCCAGCCTTTGCTTCTTCAGGTATCTTTCATATGGGTTTCACATCTGTAAAACACTTGAAGGAATATTAACATTATATATTAAATCAATCATAGACAAGGTCTCATACAGCATGGAAAGGTTTTGTCCATTTGTATTAACTGTTTTCTCCATAGATCCTTGTTAGGTGCCATAACATGGGTACCAGGCATTAATTTGGTTAGCTCTTTACCATTTTTAGTTATCCCTTTGGATTCATTTATTCTCGATACACTTACAGGTGTTGGCACCAGTTGCCTGACCCAGCACTGGGCTAAGCAGGCAGGGGGCTTCTCCTGTCCCCACTGTACTTGTTGGTTCCCTGAGTCAGACAGGCTCTGGGTCTGCCTCCTGACTGTAGCCACATCTGTCATCTTCCCATTGACCACACCAGGTTGCTGGGGGAGAACTTTGTGGGAAAACCTGCATCCACCCCTTGTATAGCCTTTATCAGAAGAGAAATGCATCTTATTTAATCCTTGGGCATTCTTAACCACAACTTGTACAGTTGTTATCCTTTGAATATCCTTTGTAAACTGTTTTTCTGGTTTTAAAACCTTCCAAAAACACCTTAATACCAAATTTGGTTTTCTATCATTTTTTTTTTCTCTGGGGATTTGGGCTTGACATAAATCTTGCCACATTTGTCTTTGAGTAACCCAAGTGGACAATTTCTTCAGTCTGGTCTTTTTTATATCTCTTATGGGGTATTCTGTTATTTTACAGACACGTTTTACATGCTGGTCAGAATCATTTAGATTTGCCAAAGCCTCTTTCACTTCACAAAGATCCTGTACCATTGCAGGGCTTAGCAAAACCATTAAAGCCCCATACCATTCTTGAGGTCCTAGTTGAATTAAGCTTTCTTTCTTATCTCTGGTGAACACAGTCCTATCAGGTCTAGTAAACTGGACATCATATATTGCTTTTCTCATACCTAGTTCTCTCAGTAATGCCTGCCCCTCCTTTATAGTCCTCCAGCCCCTGCTAATCATGATAGTCTCCCTTGGCGACAACCATGGATCTTTAATGCCTTCCACCAGCCACCTCATTAAGGACTTCTCCTCCCTGCATTGGCCTCGGTTGAACAGCCTATATTGCAAGGACGGATGGGTGGCTATATAACTCACCTGTGAAGCTTCTGAAGGACATAGACTGATGTCATTTGCTCCCATGTCCCATACTCTCACAAGCCATTTGGCCAGAGGCTCTCTACTTGCTTGCAAGATTTTTCTAGTTTTAACAGTTCTAGCATAGAATATTTCCTAGCTACAGCAGAGTTAGCTTTTTTTTCCCTTTCACTATTGTCTGTCTTTTCCCCCGAGTCCTTGGACCTTACACAAGTCAAAGTGTTCACCTTTTTTCTCTCTCCAGCTCTGCAACTGGGTCTACCAGTTCAGTCTTTTCAGCTTTCCCTGCTTGGGACCCATCTTTTATGATGCAAAGTGGCTAAGTGCTCTCTCTGGGTGCTCCTTCTGGGTCCAGAGCAGGTAAAAGATTTTCTAGTCTTTGGGTGTCCTTTAACGAATCTTCACATACCTGCAACATATCTCCACATTTACAACATAGCTGTGGCCCACACTTCTGCATGGCTGGCCTCTTTTTAGTAACTCATTGTAAAAACCACATCATCACCAACATCAGAGCTCTTCTAAAACTCATTCTCAGTGTTGTCATATCCTGCCAGTCTATGCCAATTTTGTTGCTTGAGTTCCCTCTGGGTCTCCTGTGCTATCAAGCAAACCATATAACATATCTTTATGTGGATTTATTAACTTAGAAAGGAATGAGTATCCAGTGTCTCTCCTAGAACCATGGCTCTTAGGCCGCCATATCAGAATGTGCCATGCTCATAGTCACCACTAGTATTCGCTCATGCCTCCTGGGCCAGCGATCTTGCCCGAGGTCCACAAGAGTCAGTCCATTCTGTCCTTGAGCTGCTGCAGCTGGCTACGTGTTCCCCATACCACACACACTACCTATGTCTCACAGCTTCCGTCCCAAGATGTCTTCCAGCAGTCCCTCAGTAGCGCACGCTCTGAGGCAGGCCCCACCCCTTGGAGGAACTAGCCAATTGGATGACAATGAAAAATAAGTATCATTTTAAAATCAGGAAATCAAATCACAGACAGTAAGTGAGCAAACATCTCTGGAATCATATATTCTTATCTACTATATTGAGTTTTCCTGTATAATTTAACCAAGTTTTCATCAAGTTGAAGTATATGTAGCCTTGACATATAAGTTTTTTATCAAACAAATATTTCCAGTATTTCAACTTCCCAATGTTCTTTCCCCTGTAACCTCTTTCCCACTTTATAGAAAAAAGAAGAATTCTTACCAAAGCAGAATTTGACTTATGGTGATTGGTTCAGAGTCTACAACTTTCAAACAATGCTACAATATCAATAAAATTCAAAAACCATTTAGCTTAGTTAAGGAATTGCGGCACATAACCTTGATTATTGTATGATTACATGTATATGAAATTTCCAGAAAAGGTAAATTTATGTAAATGAGAAGTAAGGCAGTGTTTTCCTGGATCAGGAAAGTAGGAGTTTCTGGTGGCAAATGAACATGAACAAGATAATTTGGGAGGTAATGAAAGCATTCTAAAACCAAATTTTTGTTTCGGGGATCACAAATGACAGAAAAATTTTTAAATAAGTCATAAGTATCAGTTACCTTTCTCATTACTGTGATCAAATACCTGACAATAGGCAGCCTAAGGGTTTATTTTGGCTCACAAAACAAGGATATAGTCCATCAGGGTAGGGAAAGCATGGTAGCAGGACTAACTTCTGTCTGTGGCAATAGAAAGTAACTTGCTCACACTTTGGTGGATCACAAAACAGAGAAAAGGAAATGTTGACACTCAATCTGGTTTTCTTCTTTCCCCTTTGTATTCAGTACAGGGCCACAACCCCTCAGAAGGTTCTATCAACATTCAAAGTTCAGGGCAGGTCTACACTCATCAGTTAGTCCTCTTTGGAATTATCCTCACAGACACACCCGAAGGTGTGCTTTCCTAATGTTCTTGGGTTATCTTAAACAATCAACTTTGCCAATAAGAATTAACCATCATATCCTATTAAGGAAATTAATGTAGATATTATAAATTTGGCTAATGATTCTGAACAACAAATGCTACCATCAGATTAAAAAACAAAGAGAGCTGGATGTGGTGATACATGCTTTTAATCTCAGCCCTTAGGTAGAGAGGCAAGTGGATTTCTGGGAGCTCAAGGCCAGCCTGGTCTACAAAGTAGAACCTTGTCTGTAAAACCAAAACAAGCAAAACTAAAGGAAACATAAAATTTAAAAAAAGTACTGCATAGTAACTTTTCAAGTTACAAAGGAAATGCTTAGCCAAGGTGAAAAATAGTGAAAAATAGACAAATGAGTTTAAAAATCATATGCAATCATAGCAACCAGAGAGATACCCATACATCATTTTGTGCAGTATACTCTGTTTTACTAAATCATATCAGATACAATTAAACACTGAATGACTCTTGAAAATGGTTGCAGTTTTGAAAATCAAGAGAGTAGAGATGCATGGACCATAGGTAGCATGGGAAGGCAGAGGGAAATGTGTTGGCTTGGGAAACCCCTGAGAAATATACATATAGTGTCTAACATTAGTGCACTTCTGTACTTTGGGGTTGTATAGAAAGGAGTATAGTGCCAGACAGGAGATACTTCCCTTCAAGTGGTTGCTCAGAGTACTCAGAGACTCCAAAAATAACAGTGGCTATTGCTGGACCCCTTAGTTATCTCCCAGAACCTGAGGTTAAGACTCTTCTTCTGCTGAAGACAGGCCATAATTAAGACTTAGAACTTGGAGCAATGGATCAGAAGCTGACCTGGAAGCCTTTTCTCTGAAGACTAGCTCTCATGTTCTGGAGGCATACTATGCAATCTGCTAAGGGAGATAATCAAACAGTGGTCCAACCCAGTGCTAAAGCCAAATAAACATAAAGACTGACACATCAAACTACCTCTATTAGTGCAATAGTGGTGCCATTGCTTGGGGGTAATCAACAGCTATCTAATTGGACTTAAAGTCCTCTCAATGGGAGGGAACTCATGAGTGGAACTGTAATTATAGCCAAATATATATGACTTGGGAGGTCATAGATCATAAAGAAAACCATATCTCTGTCATATCTCTAAACAAATGGAATTTCTTACCATATCTTAAATATTGATTCTTATATTTACAGACAGGTATACAGCACACAGCTCATCAAAGAAGCTTCCTTTTGTAACAGATGGAGGCTACTGCAGAGTTCTACACCAATAGGATGAACGAAATGGAAAACAGAGTATCAAGAAGTGGAGAAAGCCTCACCAATAGGAAGAACGAAATGGAAAACAGAGTATCAAGACTGGAAGATAAAGTGGACGAACTAGACCACTCAAGCAAATGCCCATACAAATACAAGAAGCATACAGAACACCAAAAATACAGGACCAGAACAGAAACTCTCCCCGGCACATCGTAGTAAAAACACTACACGCACAAAACAAAGAGAAAATTCTGAAAGCTGCAAAAGAGAAACAATAAGTCACATATAAAGGAAAACCCATTAGGATCACAGCTGACTTTTCAATGCAAACTATGAAAGTATTCCCAGGGTTAAATGACCACAGATGCCAACTCAGATTACTATATCCAGCCAAAATGTCTATTATAATTGAAGGGGAAATAAAAATATTCCATGACATAAATAGGCTGAAGGAATTCTTGTCCACAAAACCAGCCCTTCAGAGAGTTCTG
>NW_008355363.1:4985456-4986823 GCF_000622305.1 Nannospalax galili | reverse complement strand
ATGACAAGCAGTCAGAGAAAGAGCACAGGGAAACCCTCCCATTCACAAGAGTCACAAAAAAAATAAAATACCTTGGAATAAAACTGACCAAAGTCATTAAAGAGCTCTACAAGGAAAATTTTAACACTTTAAAGAAAGAAATTGAGGAAGACATCAGAAGATGGAAGGACCTCCCATGCATATGGATTGGAAGAATTTTGTAGGTTAATTGAGAACTAAGAGCAATGCTGGGGGGATTACTATACCAGATTTTAAGCTCTACTACAGAGCTATAGTCATAAAAACAATATGGTACTGGCATAAAAATAGACCCATAGACCAATGGAACAAAATTGAAGACCCAAATATGAGTAATTGCAATTTTAGCCACCTGATATTTGACAAAGGGGCCAAGAACATTAACTGGAG
This sequence comes from Nannospalax galili, assembly GCF_000622305.1. Classification (NCBI taxonomy): domain Eukaryota; kingdom Metazoa; phylum Chordata; class Mammalia; order Rodentia; family Spalacidae; genus Nannospalax; species Nannospalax galili. The sequence continues at coordinate 4,986,415 of NW_008355363.1, read as the reverse complement.
GAAAGACAGCATGTTCAGCAAATGGTGCTGGCAAAACTGGATCTCCACTTGTAGAAGAATGAAACTAAATCCCTCTCTTTCAGTGTGCACAAAAGTCAACTGCAAATGGCTCAAAGACCTCAATGTAAAGCCTGAAACTCTGAAACTCTTAGAAGAAAACATTGGGAAAAACCTACAAGATATAGGTGTAGGAAAGGACTTTCTAAACCGGACACCAATATCCCAGGAAACAAGGGCAAGAATTAACAAGTGGGACCTTATTAAACTAAAAAGCTTCTGTACATCAAAGGAGACAGCCAAGGAAAGAAACAGAAAACCCACAGAATGGGAGAAAATCTTCACCAGCGACACATCTGATAGAGGTTTAATTACCAGAATATATAACGAACTTAAAAAACAGAGAACCAAGACAAGAAGCAACCCAATTGAAAGATGGGCTAAGGAGCTGAACAGAAAGTTTTCTAAAGAAGAAGTAAAGATTTCTATGAAACATCTTAAACGATTTTCAACATCACTAATAATCAGGGAAATGCAAATTAAAACCACTTTAAGATTTCACCTTACCCCAGTCAGACTGGCTAAGATCAAGAAAACAAATGATGCCAAGTGTTGGAGGGGATGTGGGGAAAGGGGAACACTCATCCACTGCTGGTGGGGCTGCAAACTGGTTCAGCCCCTATGGAAAGCCGTGTGGGGAACTCTTAATAAACTACAAATGAACCTCCCATGTGACCCAGTTATACCACTCCTTGGCATATACCCAAAGAACTCGTCCTATTGCAGATACTTGTACATCCATGTTTGTTGCTGCTCTTCTCAAAATAGCTAAGAGATGGAACCAACCTAGGGGTCCCTCAATTGATGAGTCGATAATGAAAATGTGGTTCATATATACAATGGAGTTTTACTCAGCAGTAAAGAAAGATGAAATCATGAAATTTGCAGGTAAATGGATGGAA
>NW_008355363.1:4969481-4983190 GCF_000622305.1 Nannospalax galili | reverse complement strand
AAAAAAAAACTGCATACAAAAAATTTAGTAGAGTAGAAGAAAAATGCAAATACTCTGATCTTAGACATAGACTAAGTCAAGAAGACCTAGAAAATCTGAATAGAGTAAGAGCAGGCAATGGGAATGAATCAGTATTGAAAATGTCTCCTACTGAATTAAAATGCTTAGAATCAGATGGTATCACTGCTATATTCTGTCAAATATTTTTAAAAAATAATGAAAATTCCCTATGTTTTTCAAAAATAAACAGCATAGAAAGCAATTATTCCATGAAAAGTGCTTCCAAAAGCATCCCTATACTGGGTTCTTCATCATTTTTCTTTTGTCTTCCATGGCAGGACTCTAGAGTGATGCATTCAGGATTTGCTTTCAGGTATTTTGATAGCTGTTGGAGTAGTTATAATCAGTGTCAGTTCCTTCTCAAAGGCTTCTAAATAAAGGGAGAAAACAAATTTATCCATCATTTCAGAACAATAGCTGGTTGTCTTCCTTATCTACAGGTGGGCACTACAGTACTGGAGACCAAGATTTGAAGTTTTACATCTGAGCAGCACTTTCTGGTTAGGAACAAAATCATCAATGAGAAATAATTGTCTAAATAACTTTTTATACAGACTTAAGCCTAATGTCTGGGAAGTGTAATCCCTTGAACTCTTAAAGAAGCATACTGATGACTTGACTCTTTGTTTATACTTTCCTTTTGGGTGTTTAAGACCATACATTTGGCCCCAAAAAATCAATTTATTTTTACACTTAAGGTCATTTGAGGATCTGTTCCTCAGGGGTCACATGGGCTTGGGAGGAGCTCCTGGCTTCCTTCTTTTACCAGTTCCATCTACGTGAAGATAAGTCAAAGGTCCTGTTCGACCACATCTGGATTCTTTTGGAAACATGAATCAGATGTTTCCTCTAAGTTGACTCTCCTCTTTGTAGACTGAAGACTAGTTCAAGTTCATCTCGTGGGGTCTCCATGTCCTCCCTGAACAGGTGACTCACCACATTTACAGGACATTTTGAGAAATGTTCCATAGGCTCCTGGAACTTGGTCAACCTTGGAGGGCAAAGGTATAAACTGTCCTTTAAGTGTCTCTGACCGCATTTGCATAGGCCTTGAAGTATGGCTGTTAAACATCCAATAAGGTTAATTCCACCAGTCTGGTACTTTTAATTATCATATTCTATACAAATAAGGCTTAGGTAAAAAAACAAACATTCTCAGATAAACATTGACTAGATTTATAATTTGTTCCTTAAACTAGTTGACTAAACTATGACCATACAAATTTTAAGATTATGTATATATTATTTTTGTCTCATCCTTTATGTATAACAAACCTAAACAGACCTTCATCACTTGCTTAGGTGTTCTCATTTTTTCTATTTTGGAAAATATCTCCATTCCCATATCCTTTTAGAATCTGTTACATTTTCATTTTCTTTTATTAAAAAAAAATAATTATGAGACATAATAGCATTAAGAAATAAATTTCCCATCGGTTGTGAAACTTCTTTTTCTGGGGATGCTAAGCAATGTTTATTCCCTTTAAGGTTCCAGTGTCAAGACAACGTTTCATTAAAGTTTTACTGGGGAACCAATGAATTTATTGAGCTTACTTACTGAGATAACTGTGGGATTTCTGAGGTGTATGTATGACCTGAGTGTATGCACACTGGATAGCCTTTATCCAGCATGGGTCATGCCTTCTCTTCCTAGCCTTCTGCAGATTGTATACTTTAGCCTTCCCCAAATCCAGGAGGCTCTGTGTGAGTAGGGTCAAATTATATACAGTTGGCTGGGAAGAGTGGCTGAATACTTCAGTAAGGGTCCAGTGACATATGAACATTTGAAAATTGCACTGTTCTGACTTTTTTCTAGTTCTCTGTCTAGAACTTGTAATGTTAATTACTCTTGTCTTTACTTTTCTTTCACATCTCCTATTCACAATTAAAGGATTTTCTTTTTCCATTAGAGATAAGAGTTATGAAATTTGGGATCTTTTAGATAGACTAACTGAAGGGGCACTCCAATTGCCTCACCCTGCAACACTTTTCAGCATGGAAGTAGCCAGAGCAGTCTGTGTCCCGATTCCCTATTGGCAATCTGGATAACCCCTTCAGAGGATGGCATGATAAGAATAGGAGGTAGGAATTGGATAAGCAGTTAGGGTAAAAAGACCCCAAAGAAATGTAGCCAGTTTCTTAGCTAAAAGTCAAAATGTCCTTGGGACTGTCAACAATGTACTGTGTTCCAAAGGCCCAAAATGTCAAAAGTTATTGGGAGCTTGTATCTAATCCTTAAAAGATTTTAGGGGTTCCTCTTCAGAAGGGTAAATGTTAGAGTACCCAAAAGCCCCATAAAAATAAATATATGAAAGAAGAAAAAAAAGAAGCAATTATTCCACACATTATATTACCAGCTACACCCTGATACTAAAACCATACGAGAATACATAGAAAACTATAAGCTGATATGACATAAACAGAAAAGTCCCCCCAAAACACTAGCAAATCAGATTCAACAGAATATTGAATGAATTATTCACCATGAGTGTCATTCATCCCAGGAATTCGAGATGGTTCAACATATGTAGATCTAATTGTGATACACTATATCAACTTATGAAGAAAAACCATATGAGCATCTTAGTAGACATAGAAAAAGCATTTGATAAAATTCAACAATGCTTAACGATAGGAAAAAATCATGCTGAGCAATTATGTATAGAAGAAATATATCAAAATAATATTCATTAACACAATGTGGTCATGTACGAGACCAATAACAAATATTCTACTGAGTGGGTAAACCCTCCTTTTTCTTTTATAAAGTTCTCTAAGAACCGGTACAAGACAATAGTGCTAGTTTTTAATAGTTTTCTTCATAAAGGACTCTAAATCCAAGCTAGTTCAATCAGCTAAAAGAAAGAAGTAAGACTGCTGGAGAGATGGCTCTGCAGTTAACAACACTGATTGCTCTTGCATAGGACCACATTTGCAGCTAAGGACCACCACTAACTCCAGTTATCCAGGGGAATCAGACTCCTTCTTCTGCCCTTCCTGGGTATTGTATGACACGGGTGCACTTACATACATGCAGGCAATACAGTCATGCACAAAAAAATAAAAGTAAGAAATAAAAAAAGTTTTAAAAGAAACAAATAATGGACATGCAAATTTGAAAAGTAAAATTCAAGCTCTCCATGTTCATAAATGGCATCACTGCTTTTCATACACACATACACACACACACACACACACAGAGAGAGAGTAACAAAACCTCCATAATCCATCACCATTAAAAACCTATTAGAACTAATAATGGAACTGAGTAGAAACCAGTAGCATTGCTATGTGACAATAAATCAGATAAAATAAAAATCAAGAAATTAATCCCATTTACAATAGTTACAGAAAAGAATGTTCTTATGAATAAATTTAGTAAGAGATAAAAAGTCTGCTATAATAAAATTATAAAATATTAATGAAGATAGTTAAAAAGAACATACAATGTGGAGAGATATTCTGTGTTTATTGATTAGAAGAATGAATATTTGATCAGCCTTGGTCAGAGAAGCTACTTTTTGCACTGGGCAGTGATGAATTCAGATGACTCATAATAAATTAAAATACTGAGGAGAATTTACAGTTGAGTGCTCAGTCCTGAACAGGACATCTATATCAGCCCCATGCTCTCCAGGTTTAGGGAATAAGAGAAGAGGATATAGAAAGAATATAAGAGCTACAGCATGGGGAGGAGTGCTGTAAAATGCTGTTTCTGGACATGACATGACTGTTGTACTCATGAACTCATGGCAGCTGTGGTTACCTGCACAAGACTTGGTAAAAATGGACTTGTCAACAGTCTACCATGGATGGGAAGGGACATATAAGGCTCTACTCCTCCCTAAAAAGCTATGCATAGTTAATGGTCCAGGGTGGTGGGGGGAGGTCATGTTTCTCAGTGGTGGTAAATGGGGGGTGTGGTGGATAAGATCAAACTGCACTGTATACATTTACGAAAATCTCAAAGAATTAATTAGAAATGTCATTCAAAAATTATCATGGTGATATATGTCTGCAATTCCAGCACTTTGACATGTAGGCAGGAGAATCAGGAGTCCAAGGCCATCATTAGCTACATAAAGACTTGAAGACCAATCTAGGATTCATGAGACCCTGTCTCAAAACAGGGAGAGAGACAAATGACCAAGAGCCTTATTACAAGATGCTTAACATACCTTAAAGTTAGAGAAATGTACATGAAAGCCTCAGTAGGTATGACTTTGTGCTAGTTAGAATGGTAATTATCAAAAAACCAAAGATGGCAAGTGCTGGAAAGCAGATGCATAAAAGGGAAAATAATATGTTTCTCAAAAAATATTAAAAAGACTACCATATGATAGAGCAATCCTATTTGTGGAGTATTTATCCAAAGGACAGGAAATTAGTATTTCAGAAGAGACATTTACACACCCAAGCACACTATAGCACTATTTACAACAGCCAGGAAATGGCAACGACATAAGTGGATATCAGTTAACTAATGGATAAAGAAAATGTGATACACATAAACAATGGAACACTTTTCTACATTAAAATAATCAAATCTTTGTGAAAATCATTGTATCAACTAAATATAATATTCAAAGAAAGACAAATATAGATTCAAAGATGGTATGATTATACTTACAACAGAATGGTGGTTACCAAAGGCCGGGCAGAGAAGTGGGGGATGTGGTAAAAAAAAAAAAAAAAAAAGACCAATGAGAGCTAGGTTGTCGTTCCATAGGAACAAAAATTTCTTGAGTGCTGTTATTGCTCAGTAATCTGAGGAGAGAAAGCAGTAGTACACTACACATTTCAAACAGCTAAAAGGGAGGATATTGAAAGTCTTTAGTATAGAGGCTGGAGAGATGGCTCAGCGGTTAAGAGCACTGACTGCTCTTGGAGAGGACCCAGGTTTGATTCCCAGCACCCACATGGCATCTACGAACTGTCCTTAACTCCAGTTCCAGGGAAATACAAAGCCCTCTTCTGACCTCTGCAGCACTGCACAACACGGGTGCACTCATATACATGCAGGCAATACACTCATACACATAAATTTTTTTAAGTCTTAAACATAAAGGAATTAATTATAAATGGTTTAGTAGATAGATGTTTACACTGATTTAAAAACTGCATCATATATGCATATATTTAAACATGCATATCTTGTACATTTTAATGCGTATGATTTTGTGTTTTATTTATTTATATATGTATATATATATATATGTTAAAAATAAATTTGAAAATCAAATATACTATAAATTCATTTGGAATACACTCTAATTTAAAATGTTTCCTGACAAGTATTTTGGACTAAACTATAAATCAACATTATTAGTGTTTCATGAAGTCATAAATTTATTTGTTTAATGTCTGCCAAATATTTAAAGACTTAAAGCACTCATAGAACAAATAAAAAGCAAAATGTCAAGAGGTTCAGTTCAAAAATCAACCTTGTGTTGCTTAGGTTAGTGAGACCATGCTTTTGTTATTATGGCAATTTTCTTCTTTCAAATTATGCGTGTCTCTGGGTCATTTCTTATCATTTTGTAGATTGTTAAGCTTTATTTTTCAGTTAATGAGCAATCCAGTCAAGCTGTCTTTGCACAAAAGCTGAAATTTGAAATACTGGTTGGCATTCTTTTATTTTCAATGAAATAATTATGTAAATGCTGCTACATCTTTCTAATACACTGAACAAGTATCTCATGATTAATAATTCAACAGCAATCTATTACATTTAGGTGCAGAGAAATTTTTTAAAGTACATGGAGGAACTATGTAATTACTTTACTGTAGAAAATAAGAAACTTCTCATCTAGACTCTCTATGTTCCCATTTCAGTATCTGTTATGTGATTATTTTCTTGCTTGCTTGCTTCCCATAGAAAGGAGGAGACATTTCATTATTAGCAATGTTTTCCTTCATTGGAAAAATTTGAAAGAAGTAATGGATGCTTTTGGCAGAGCTCTTACATCAAGGAAAAATTCAATGTGGAATATTACTGATTAATTTTGTCCTTACATTTTAATGACATATATAAGTAATATTTAAAGCATGGGTAATTATAATTATACTCCACAGATGTTAGGAGAAATTCAAAAGGGTGTGGATTTTAGATTCAGTTGTTGCAGAGAAATTATTAAATTTTAACTCTTTCCTTTCTTTTAAGAATAAGTGTTGAGTTTAGTTTTTGATTTGTAGATACTTGGAAAATAGGAAACACTGATGAAATAATAAGTATATATACAAATATAATATACTGACTTATTTAAATGTGATTGAAACCATGTATAATAGGTAATCTATGAAAGACTAAATTAATTTCCACTGGTTACCTATTTCAATACTTCTCATACAGTAATGTACATTTGAATATACTGTGAGTTGTTAGCTTGCAAATTCTGCTTCAGTATGTCTGATATCAGGTCCACAATTCTGTGTTTCTAATTAGTTCTCAGGTGAGGCAGATGCTGTTGACCCTCAATATACTTGGAGTGGCATATGATTTTAATGTACTATTATTTTAAGTGATGTGAGAGCATATGTGGCTCATTGCAGAAACATCTGAAAATAAAACAAGAGATGTATCCATATTCCCATGGGATTTTACATCACAGGCAATACGGAAGTATACTTGTTTCCAAATGCAGTAGATGTTTTGCCTTCATGTCTTTATCCTTAGAGCATAAAAAAAAAATACAGTCTCCAAAAACAACCACTTTGGATGACGAATCTGCTTTGTCAAGAGAATGAACAGGTATGGCAAAATGTCTATGAGTTTGGGTTTCCAAAGATTTGGCTTATAATTCTCAGTCTCATGAAAATCCAGGCAGAATTAGGCAAATGCTACATAGCCCAAATTATCCTCAAAATCCTGATGGCTGACAGGTAGGCAGCAACATGTCAAGTCTCGTGTTTTTATTTGTAAAGTGTAGATAAAATCGCACACTTCTAGGTGCTTGTCTACATTCAGAGCACAGGTGCAAGTGCTTTCAGGTGTTATCTCTTTTAATTCTTCACCTCTTAAGACCCATATTTTCATTTTCTTTTCCATTTCAGATTAGAAAACTAAAGGACACATAAGTGCAATAAAATACTAAAAATAAAAATTCTAATGCATGATATAAACAGTATTCGAAATCAAAGTTCAGACTACTCTTAAATCTTGTGGTGCATTTCCCTTGTGGAAATACCAAATGGTTAGTATGATTGACAAAGAGCAATACAGAAGTTGAAAATAAAGAGATCCTCTTCAGAACTTAATTAGCATTAGTTAGTACAGCATGAGAGGAAATGCATACTTGTAAACAGTAAGGCCTGAATTAGGTAGTTTTATCTGCTCAGCTAACATGGTCGCATGGAATAATCATAGTTGAAGCAATCATTGAGCTTCACACCTGCTCAATTTCTGCTGCGATCATTATTCAGAAAATTACTGATGTAGCTCATGCTTCATGGAATAAAAGAGAAGTGGGAGAAAATGAATGCTGTCTACTAGCAGTCAAATTCTATCTTTAATCTCCAGCTGAGAATTGTTCAAAGGACATATGTTATACATGAAACATTAAATATTTGAGAACCTCATTTAGCATTTGTTACATTCCTTTCCTCTATCAATTAGTCATTCATTCATTAATCATGAGAGAGGAGATCATTAAAAGTTAACATGGCACATAAAGCTAAGAAGAAAAGAAGTCTTTAAAGTACTACATATAACAAAATACTGAATTTTGTTGTTTTCTTTTGAAGACGGGGTCTTACCACACAGCTCTGACTAATCTGGAATTTGCTATGTAGATCAGACTGGCCTTGGGCACACACAGATCCTCTTGCCTCTGCCTTCTTAATTCTGGGAATAAAGGTGTGTGCCACCTCATCAGTTAATTACTGATTTTTTTTTAAACACAGAAAGATCTTTTGCCCTTTATAATAGAAAGGGACCATGGGTGCAGGGGAGAAATAGCTCAAGAAAGATGTGTAGTAGGACCCAGGCATTATCAATAAGGAAATAGGAAAAATGGAGAGTGCTTTAAATGGGGAGGGAGGAGGAAAGACTATACAAGAAAAATGAAAGCGAGATAAATAATGCTTAAGTGGTGTGCAAAGCCAAAGGAAATGTATTTCTTTCATAAGCATGCTGAAAGTTATACATATCTATGTGAGTATGTGTATATAACTGTAGGCTTTATAACAAAAATCACAGTGCCGGGGAAAGAAAACCTCACTTTATGTTGTTGCTCAAGGCAGTTCAATAGACTCCTAATAACACAAGTTTTCGTCACAGCCCTTGATTGTTGACAAAACTCCATTTCTGAAGACCCAACACACTTTGGACAAAGGATTTAGATTAATTGAGCTATAACTGACCTAGAATCCTACTCCCTGAAAATTGGCTTTCATCATATCATATCAGGGGATACTATACAAGCTACTAAGGGAGAAATCCAGTCATTGATCATACCTACCTGTACAGTCTAGGAACCACAACAATGAATATCCAAGGAAACTGTCTCTACTGGTGCAGCAGTGATACTTTTATGTTTGGAGTAATCAACAACAGTTGTCTAATTGGACTTAAGGCTTGCTCAGTGGGATGGAACTCATGTGTGGTATTATAAACCTAACCAAGATTACATAGCTGGAGAGGTCATAGAGAAAAATCTACTAGATATCCATTTTGTCCTACTCTATTTTCTTGGACATTTGTGTTTTTCCACAAATGATTTAACCTGTCACATATTAAAAATATGGAATCCTTGATCTCTCCATGTATCTTTTCAAGTCTCTGTCCTTCTTTCCACTTTGCTATTAACCTTAGAAGAGCTTTCATTACTCACTCTTTCCTTCACTTTCCCTTCCATTTTCTTTATATTTCAGTTTAGTCTTTGTGCCGATTGCTATATTAAAAATATATTCATTGTATTAGTTAGGATGCAGTAAATGACACTGAAAGTTTTGGAAATTCTCTGGAAGAAAAATAGGAAAACAACTTCAAAAACCTAGTACTAGTAACTGTAGGTCACCTTTTAAAACTTAGAGAATGTCATGAGATGTATTGTGATCATATTCCACTCACCTCCTCCATTTCCACCCAGATCCACTCCCTTATGTACCACCCACATTTCTATCCTCATTTAAAAAATATCAATCTCATTTTGTGCTGATCATATGTTCTTGGGTGTAGGGCCATCCACTGTTGTGTGGCCAACATACCAGGGGCCACACCCTTAAAGAAAACTGACTGTCTCCCAATAGCTTTCACTTGTCATTCATGCTTCAGCTAGGAGTGGGACTTGGTGGCCACCTATCCCCTCTATGCTCAAATTTTGTCTGGCTTGAGCTTGTGCAGATCTTACACATGTTGTAACAACCACTGTAATTAATATGTGCAACTGCCCTATTATGTTCAAGAAACATTGTCCTTGAGCTCCTACAAACTTTCCCTTTTCCGAAATGATACCAGAGCCATAGGAGGAGAGGGCATAATACAAATATCCCATTTAGGGATGAGCATTCCTCAGTCTCTTATTCTCCACATTTGTGAATTAATGAGTCTTTGTATTAATCTCAATCTACTGCAAAAATGAACGTTTTCTGATGAGTTTTGATAAATGAATTAATCTGTATGTACAATGATGTTATTAAATGTCAGTTTAATATTATTTTCATATAGTAGAATAATAGTAGTAGATTCTTCACTAGGGCTAATGAGCTATTTAGCCACATGTTCTTGGTCTTGTTAGTGGTGGCTGTTTTGGGTTAGGGAACAAGCCTTAAATCTATTCAGAAAGTGTTTAGCTACTCACATGACATTTGTGGCCCCTAGTTTACCAGTGAACAAATATTGCCAGGGTGGTCATTATTGTAGCTTACAAGGTTCATAGGTAGGTATGATGTGTGTGTGGGGACTCTAGATAGGCTGACTAGACTCAGCAGATGGATTTGCACTGGGGAATTGCTGGGGGCACTGACAACACATTGGGCAGTAATAGGGATGACAGAGTATGTGGGCTCCTATGGGGGGAGGGGAGGCTATGGGAGGGTACTGGTGGGAATGGGGGTTTAAAAATATTAGTGATTCTTTGAGTATTTCATACACTATATTTTGATCATATTCAGACCCCTTCTCAACATTCACCTTACTGCCCCTCAAAAACATGTCCTATATTATTATTTTTTGTCTTTAATGACATATTGAGTCTAATTTGTGATCCCCCAAAATTTTCTTGAGTGTGGGTCCATCTCTTAGAGTCCAGTCAGTCCACCTGGTGTCATAACCTTAAAGAAAACTAAGTCTTTCTCTTCTCTCCCATGTGCTGTCAGTTGTCAATAGATCCTCAGCTAAGCCTGGGGCTTCTTGTCCTACCTCATCCATGCTGGATTTGTATGGCCTGAGCTTACACAGGTCTTATGCATCCTGTCCCTTTTTACAGATGAGCACTCTTACTGTCTGTGCCTTGACCAGTTGAGGGTCTCTCTGTTAATTATTATTTGCTGCAAGAAGCTTCTTTGGTTAAGGTTGAGTGATATACTCATATATGGCTGTAACAATAAGTCAAATGCAAATATCAGAGAAATATTTTAAATGTTCAATATCTTCACCCTTCAGAGAAATTAAAATTAAAAGCACTTTGAGATTAAATTTTACACCAGTTAGATAGCTAAGATTCAGAAAACAAATGATGATATCGTGAGGATGTGGGGAAAGAAGAACTTTTATTCACTGTGTGTAGGAGTGAAAACTGATACAGCCACTATGAAAGTCAGTGTGGAAGTTCCTCAGAAAGGTAAAAGTAGATCTATCACATGATCCAGCCACACCATTCTTGGGCATATACCCAAAGACTCTATATCTTACTATAGAAAAACCTCTTCATCCATGTTCATCGCTGCCCTATCCCCAATAGCCAAAACATGCAAACAACCTAGATATCGAGCGACTAATGACTGGATGGTGAAAATATGTAACATTTACACAGCGATATATTATTTAATTGTTAAGAAAATGAAATTATAAAATTTGTAGGTAAATAGATAGAACCAAAAACAATCATCTTGAGTGAGGTACCCCAAACCTGGAAAGACAATTGTCACATGCTCTCACTCACAGATGGGTAAAATTTGATTACTTTTCTCTTCCAATAATGCTAATAGCTCTGTGAAGACTAGTCAGTAAGGATGAAGCTTCCAGTCAGTATCAGCTTGATTTCTCCATATTTTATGATGCAAGTAAGTGGTATCTTGACCAATAATGTCTCACCATTCAGTTATGAAGGGTAACGAGAGCAACGACAGTAGTTATTAATGTTTGGGAATCCCTGGGTCCTCTCTGAACAACAACTCCAAATGAGGTAATGCATTCCTAGGACTGAGTTATTCATTTTTAAGCCAGTGGCATCTCTTTGGAGATATTGCTGTCCCATTATAGTGTAACTTAATTTAATGCGTGTATGTATTTTAGGAAGTTTGTAAAATCATAGGTTTCTGTGTTGGGTAGTTTTAGTTGTCAACAACACATTTGGAAAAAAGGGAGTCTTAATTGTGAAATTTCTTCCGTTGGACTGCCTGTAGCTATGATTGTGGGACAATTTCTTGATTGTTGAGTGATGTGGGAGGGCCTAGCGAACACTAGTTGATGCCCCCCCCTGCAAGTGGTCCTGTATTGTATAAGAATGCAGCTTCAGCACAGGCCAGGGAGCAAGCCTGTAAGCAGCCATCCTCCATGGTCTGTGCTCCAGGTTCCTGTCCTGAGTTACTGCCTTGGCTTCCCTTGATGATGGACTGTTATTGTAAGCCAAATAAAATCTTCCCTCCCAAAGTTGGTTTTGGTCAGTGGCTTTTAAAAATATTTTATTTATTATTTTTCATTTTTGTGGATGAGTGTATTGTCTGCATGTAGGTAAGTGCACCTGGGTCATGCAATGCCCTGAGAGGTCAGAAGAGGGCATAGGATTCCCCTGGAATTGGAGTTAAGAATGGTTGTTAGCTGCCACGTGGGTGCTGGGAATCGTCCTGGTTCCTCTTCAAGAGCAACCTGTACACTTAACTGCTGAGCTCTCTCTTCAGCACCCTATGAGTTTTTTTATTACAGCAATTGAAAGTAACTAGAAGAGCTTACAGAAGACTTCTTCAAAAGCTTTTTAAACCTGAACAATCAAGAAGACAAAGCAGGCTCTAGCATCTAGATCCATTGAATATGCAAACCTCACTTTCCTCCTTTCCTCGGATCTCTTTCAGGGGCACCCCAATAGGTGAACCTAAATAGAAGCCCATTGATTAAGATGATGGACACCTTGAGACCAAATACAGTCACTACCATTTAATGTTTTTCCATTTGGTATCTGCAACATTTGACACAATTGTTTTCTCTCTGATAACTTTAAATAAATATTATCCTCCCTGTTTAATAGATGAGGAATGCAGTTGAAGATGTTATATGCTTATAAGGCTGGTAATTGGTAAAGGATGGGTTTAATTCATAGAGTTCTGAATATTTATGTATCTCCCAACATGCACAGGGTCTTAGACCCTGAACTTAAAGCAAGACTACTTCAGTTTGGTTCTTGTTTTAGAAGCTTACTAGTAGTTATGATGATTAAAAGAATCTATCTATGTTGAACACTTACAATAGTCCCTGACATTTGGTAAGTACTCCCAAAATGTTAGCTACTATTAATAGATACTAGGCTTTAAGGCTTTCTGGGACTTGAAAGAGTTAATTGCTTTCTAAAGCCTCTACATTGATTGCTCCTCTCCCTTGACCCTCAATTACTTTTCTGTAAGGAACTGGAACAAGAAATGGTGCTGAACCTCATTCTGCATACAGGGCAGATTTTGACTGTAAAAGAACTGCAGCATATTCTCATTAGAAATTCAAGACCACATTTGCCTGCAGCCTCACAGTGAGAACTCATCTTTTTGAGCAATCATTTTGCAAGACAACTTGAAAAGCACAAGTCCAGATATAGTTTCTCATTTTGTAGCAGTGGGGGAAGGCACTGCTGTAGTTTTTGTTTGTCTGTTTGTTTGTCATTGAAGGGAAATGAAAGGGGAGAAACAAGCTGCCTGTAGGGGTGTTTGGAAAAAGTACAACAAATCAATATTGAATCAATGTGTGGGGGTGGTATTGAATTTATGGCAAGTAGGCATACACACACAGAGTCTCTCTCTCTCTCTCTCTCTCTCTCACACACACACACACACACATATGCACACCCACACAAACTTTCTTTCTTTCATCCAATCCACCTTATTCTGTCCCAACAAAATGAGTGAATCATTCAGTATCGTGACTGCCTGCACAACAACAACGACAACAACAAAATAGCAGTAGCGTGTGTCTCTTTTGTCACTGCCAGCAGTCTTGGACCCTAGTGCATATTTTTGCCTGCCACCTGCTGAGGAGAAAGCAGTTGAATGACCCAGACATTTGCTTTTCTTCCTTTCTTGCATAAATATAAATGCATGCAGCCTCATGTTCCATATCCTCCTGAAAAACAATTCTCTTTAGTTTGCACTGATGAAAAACAATCATAAATCATGTATATTCCTTCATTTCTTCATTTTTTATGGCTTAAGGATTAAAGTATTCTTTATTTTCTTGAAAGTCTTCCTTAACTAGTTTCCATTGCCACTAAGAAATTTGGATTTGACCA
>NW_008355363.1:4964645-4969410 GCF_000622305.1 Nannospalax galili | reverse complement strand
TATATATACAAAATATGTATATATTTCCTCTATCCATGTATATCCTCATGTAACACACTTAAAACAATGAATGAAAAAATATTTTGACCAGATCTACTCTGTGTCTTGAAGAAACACACATTTTCGGGAAAATGTTTTTGAATCTATTTATTATATAGCTTTATTCTGTGAAATCAGTCATTGTTCCATAATTCAGAACTTATTATTACAGCATTGTTCTTTTAAGTAAGCAACATATAGTTTTCACAAATTGAATCAGCTTCATCATAAAATTAGTTTACTTTGATTACTAAATGTCATTGTAAGAGTTATTTCAACTTATTTCAAGGGTGATAAAGGGGATAAGCATTGTCATTCTGTAAGAAATGTTTGATTCAATTTAATGTTTAATCATCAGAAAGCTTGCTTTTCCACTATACTAGGAACATCTTTCTTATACTTAAAGATGATATGAAAAGCCATACACATAATGACTCCTGGTTGATTAAAGAGTTAGCTGAAAGTTCATAGACATACTGCAACTCTCTTTCCCAATAAACATTTCAGTCAACATCAGATATTGGTATTTAAACATTGCGTTAACTACTTTTCTTAACATTATGAAGAAATACTGGATATAATTAAGTTAAATTAGGAAAGATTGACTTTGGCTTACGGTTTTAGAAAGATTTTAGTCCATTATAGTAGGGAAAACATTTGGAGGACTAGTTCCACCCGTGGTGGTCAGAGCATTCACTTGGCTGATTGCTCAAAGGATGCACACCACGAGGCAGAGAACAACCAGGGATAATAAACTCCCACATAACTTTCCCTAGTCACCTAATTCCTCCTGATAGATGCAACTCTCTAAATTTCCCAGATCCTCCCAAAACAGTCCCACTAGTTAAAGAACAAGAGCTCAAAACATGAGTTTGTGGAGAACATTTCAACTTTAAATCACAACCAAAAGAAATGTTACTTATGACAATACATCAAAATCAAAGATAATTAGTTCATCAGGAAATAAATTGAAAAGCTACTGGTACCGGATTGGGGTAAAATATTAATTTTAAGAAAGTGAACATTGATACTGCCTATCACATATCCTTAAAACTTTTTTTTACCAAACTTTCTATTTCTAGTATCTCTTAAATATCAAGTGCTGCCCTGCTGCAATGGGTCCCTTCAGCTCCAGAAAATTAAGCATCATGTAATCAATAATCACCAAATCAGGCCTCTTATGTGTCAAGTTCTCCTATATACAAGTTTCTCCTACTAGAAATACTACATTTCAAAGGAGGATTTTGAGGAGACTAATTATTAACCTATTACTTTCAAACTCATGTGCCACTGGCCATTTGTTCTTAATGCTTAGAATCTCAAAATTTGGAGGTTCTGACAAGGAGTTATTTTGGAAGAAATATTTGCACTACTAGAATACAAAGCTACAGCCCTTTCTATTCCCAAGTGAGACTGAATCAGCAAGGATGCAAATTAGTTGAGTATATTCCAGTCCTTCCTGCCATATTAGTTCTTTATTGAAGCAAAGTGCATACTTGAAGGTCATGAAGAATGAGTACTTAGCTACATTAAAGATACTTCAGATTCTGATTTCTGCTTTTCAATCTCATTGAGCTTGGGAGGGTCCACACCAGCATTCAAAATCTTTTGCCATATATAATAGTTGTGCTCATACTTTAAAATGTGCTTGAACTAAATTTATATTAAATATATTTCCAGGGCTGGAGAGATGGTTCGGCGGTTGAGAAAGAGCACTGACTGCTTTTGCAGAGGACAAGGGTTCAATTCCCAGCAACCATATGGTGGCTAACAATAATCTCTAACTCCAGTGCCAGGTGATCCAAAGCCTTCTTGTGACTGCCACGGGCATTGTGTGCCATGGAGGCACTTGCACACATGCAGGCAATACACACATACACATAAAATAACAACAATAAATAAAACATTTTTTAGAAAGGAATATATTTTTATTTTGACACATTAAATATAAATACACATTACATATTTATTTCTACACTTTATACGTGTATATATGAAGAGATATATGCATACATATACATGAACTGAAATCTCCATAAAATAATCCATTCTTTTCTCACTGGTCATGTGCTACTGCACTTGTATTCCAGTTTAGTTATAACTTTTTAAATGTCATGATACATAGAAGTACATTTCATAATCTCCTAATTAAACTTAAGCACATTTATAAAAGATAGTGGTAATAAAGTAATTTGACGTCATAGCCCCCAAACTTAATTTTCCTCTTTATTACGAAGTCATAAAGTCGACAGCAACCTTGCTCATGACTACCGATCATCTAGAAAGCAGAGGAAGCTCCTTGTTATTGACTTAAGTGCCAAACTCATTGCTAGAGAATGAGCACAAACAAAAACACAAACAAAAACAGAGCTTGTTCTTTACTACAAAGTTAAGTTGTCAAAGGTTTACCTCACCCAAGGTTTATGTCATTATTTAGGACCAAGACTAATTGTTTATAGATAATCATAGAGAGCAAAAAAATAGATTCTTCAGACATGTTGCATTTTTTAATCTCATGGGATAATTCATATAAAATAGAAACTGTCCTTTTAAATGCACAGCTTGATGAAATTTGACATATGTTTAAAACCATGTAGTCAACACCAAAAGATCCAGACTATTTCCATTACTGAAGAAAGTTTCCTTGTGTTTCTTTGTGACAAATTCTTTCTAGTAACCCTCACGTTCTGGAAAATAGTAACCTGCTATTTACCCCTATAATTTGGCCTTTTCTAGACTCTCATATAAAAGAATCATACAATATTCAGTCTTGTGTGCCTGGATTCTTTTGTTCAACAAAATCCTCTTAAGAATTGTGCTGCTTCAAGTTATTGCTGAGAGGTAGCCCAATGTATAGAGTTGTCATTTTTTAATAGTCATCCCTTACTTACTGATGAACAGTTGGGTCATTTCCAATTTGTAGTTGTTCTGAATAGTGCTTACATATTGACATAAGACCTCAGTCTGAGCATACATTTCTTTATCTTTTGTGTGACTGCTTAGTGAAACAATGACTCAAGTATATACAAATTTTATATAACATGGTAATTTAAGAAACGGAAAATCTGGGGCTGAAGAGATGGCTCAATGGTTAAGAGACTTCACTCCTCTTGCAAAGAACCTGAGTTTGGTTCCCAGCACCCATGTTGGGTGGCTCACTACCTATAACTCTAGCTCCAGGGTATCTAATGTCCCCTTTTAGACACTGTACACACCTGCATTCATGTGCACATACACAGAAACACAGACATATACACATATTTAAAAAATAATAATGCACAAATATTAAAAAACGACAACTAATTATCACAGTGGAAATGAAAGAGGACAACAGCTATTCATCATCTTTACTAAAATTTGGCATTTCAGACATTTTTTCATTTAAGTTACTCTAGATTTGTATAGTGGTATCTCATTAGGATTTTTGGATTAATTTTATATTATTTCAGAAAGGAAACAGTTAAGCATGTGTACAAGTGCTATATGCACATCACTGACATAACACATTTTAAACAGTTCATACAGTCCAATATCAGAACAGGCACTACTCTTTTAATAGAGGACACCAGCAAAATATATTTCTAAATCTCTATTCCCATATTCTATTTGTGACACCCTAAAGATATATTAATGCTCAGTGTACATCATTTTAAATAGTGCAATATTATATCTTAAACATTTTTCAAGTATAAAATTGAATACTTAAATCTTTAAGAATATGATTATTTCCAATAATCGAGATCCAATATCAAGATAGCTTCTGTCTCAAGGAATTAAATAAAACCAGAACAAAAACAAGAAGAAAACAAATCACAAAGTTGCCTAAGAATTATGCTTCCTAGTGAAAATACTTTCTATGTTGAAAAGCTTAGGATTGTAGTGATTATAGGAAATGGGACTGGAAAGAAACTTAAGGTCAAAAATTGTACTTTATCGTAAATGATGTGAAGAAAACAAAATATGAAATGGCTTTCCCTTGCTTGCATGTATACCATGTATACAATTTCCTGTGTTCCTCTCCATTTATTTGTTACTTCTTTTTTTTTTTTTTCATGTTAATATATATATATATATATATATATATATATATATATGAAGAATAAGTGGGAAAATAAGAATGGTCTTTGATTTGATGTCTGTTACTTCTTTATTCTTTTAAGAACTATTTATTAAAATTACCTGCTGAAAATTCCTCTATATCTCAATTCCTTAAATGTTATCTGTGCTGTTTGTCTCAGCTAAGACAGCATTTCCTCTTAAAAGGTTGGGAGACATTCTTCTATTTATTTATTTATTAATGTTTTATTTATCACTTTGTTATGTGTATGTACATATTGTCTGCTTGTGTGTAAGTGTACCCGTGTCATGCAGTGCCCACGGAGGTCGGAAGACAGCTACAGATTCCCCTGGAATTGGACCTAAAGGACAGCTGTTAGCTGCCATGTGGATGCTAGGAATCAAACCTGGGTTCTCTGTAAGAGGAGTCAGTGCTTTTAACCACTGAACCATCTCTCCAGCCCCTATTTGTTTGTTTGTTTATTTGTTTATTTTACTTGAGAAAAAGTAGTCATATAACCCAGGTTGAACTTAAAATTACCCTGCAGTCAGTGGTGATCTTGAACTCCTTTTCCTCCTGCCATCTCTTCCCAAGTGCTGGATTTACAAGTGCATGCCATCATGTCTAACCTTGAAGTTAATACTTTTTATTTTCAAAGATTTATTATTT
>NW_008355363.1:4963483-4964633 GCF_000622305.1 Nannospalax galili | reverse complement strand
TGTGTGTGTGTGTGTGTGTGTGTGTGTGTGTGTGTGTGTGTAAGTTCACACAGAGGTAAGAAATGTGTCAGATGCGCCCTGGAACTGGAGTTATAGGCAATTGTGAGCCACTTGACATGAGTCCTAGAAACTTAACTCTGGTCCTCTGAAAAAGCACCAAGAACACTTAACCACCAAGCCATCGCTCTTCAGTCCTAGAAGTCATTCTTAACACAGCTCTTCAGGCTGCCATTTTTGTATCCCTAAATAAACTTTAACTGTGCATAGAATATCTTCCTAATTTAGGTAGTCAGCCAGTTAAAATGAAATGCTCTATGATATTTCCTGGGGAGCTGTGACTGGCAATGTTGACTGAACATTAAAATAATTCTATTGGAATGTATCTTGGTGACATGAGTTAATTTTAGTTACATATGGAAACATGAGGGACTCAGGCAGCTGCATGTTCAAAATCATATCCTAGGATGGATGATGGCTCATGAAAGCTGCATTCTTGGAGCTTCCTGTCCAACTCACATTTCAGCTCCATCAGTGATTGTTCAGTGCTTATATAAACTTTAGAAGAAGCCTCATGATATTTGTGACATTCTGAGCTTCTTGAGTCATAATTTTCATGACCTTCCAGAGCCTCATAAGCTTTTGGGGTCTCATGATTCCGAGTTTCCTTCCACCCTTGAAAAGGGAACACAGAAGAAACAAATTTTCAGTGTTTTCCTCTGTCTTCTGACATTTGCATATTTAACAATCTTAATATGTGAATTCTGCTCTCAATAGAAGCACCCTTCTTGCAAAATAGTTCCTGGCCCACAGGACTGTTAAAATTCAGAGTTTCCACCCAAGGCTTGGAGGGGCAAAGGGACTGTAAGAGCCAGGAGGGATGTACATGACCATATGGAAACAGAGTCCTACAAGCTCCTGGGAACCTGCTCATATGATTCTATGGCATATGTGTCAGCATACACAAGTTTCATGTAAACTCAGACAGACAGTAACCCAGCATAGAACTAAGAAAATGGACAACAGACCCCAATGTTATCTAAAGGATTTTGGCAACTAATTGCTGGTAGATGTAGAAGATCTGATATTCCTAAAACAAGGGACTCTAGATAGGCTGACTAGACTCAGCAGATGGATTTGCACTGGGGAATTG
>NW_008355363.1:4960919-4963384 GCF_000622305.1 Nannospalax galili | reverse complement strand
GATGATTAAGACTGTTTGAGATGTTCTGTATGAAATACACAAAAAAATCAATAAAAAAGATTTACTTTATATTTAAAAAATAAAAATAAAAAAAATTTAAATTTTTTAATTCAGAGTTTTGGAGCTGAGAGACTATATAAATGTGATATTACAAAGCAAAAAAAAACTGACAAATAAAACCCCACAATTCATAAAATTAATTGGGAAAATGAGACAACTATTTTATTCTGTAAAAATTGTGAAACAGTATCACTTTTAGGCATCAGGGAACTGATATAAAAATAGACAGAAAAATAGCGATGAATTCTAAGCATCAGTTGCAATAGAGCTATAAAAAGCAGAATTGATTCCCTCTTTTAAAGGATTATATTTTAAAACAGAGTTCATTTTTTTTAAACCTTTTGATTCAAATTTTGTGTATGAGTGTTTTGCTTACATATATAGTTATACCATGTGTGTGAAATGCCCAAGGAGGGCTCTGGGCCTGGCCCCACACTCACTTCCCTTTACTTCCCTGGGCTGTGCAGCCTCTGGACATCCTGGTGCCCAGGAGCCCTATAGGCCTGGTCCTGCCCTCACCTCCCTTTGCTTCCTGGGTTGCACAGCCTCCAGTGTCCTGGTACCAGCACCTTCCCTGGGTAAGTCCAGTGTGCCCACCTCACCTTGCCTCCAGCAGCCTCTCTCATCCTCCCAGCTCCCCTGCCACGTCTCTTCTCCTAGCATGGGTACAGGCCCATTTCTTATTTTGGCACCCCAAACACCTGGACTAACCTCTTGACCCAGAGCCACCACTGCTTCCTGATCCCTTGCATCTGGACCAACCCAGTTGCTCCCTGCAATCCCTAGGAACTCTCTGGGCCAGGTCCCACCCTGATCTCCTTTTGCTTCCTGGGTTGCACAGCCTCCAGCGTCCTGGTCCCAGCACCTTCCCTGGGTAAGTCCAGCAGGCACACAGCGCCTTCATTCCCCCAGCCTCTTTCACTCTCCCAGCTCCCCCAAAATGTCTTTCCTCCTAACCTGGGTACAGGCCCATTTCTTGTCTTGGCACCCCAGACACCAGGGCTAACCTCTTGGGGCACAGTCACCACTGCTTCCTGACCCTTTGCATCCCAAACAACCTTGTTCCTTCCTGTGACCCCCAGGAACCCAAAAGGGTGCTCTTGGCCTGGAATCACCCTCACCTCCCTTTACTTCCCTGAGCTGTACAGCCCCTGGGCATCCAGGTGCCAGGACCTTTCTTGGTCCCCAGGAGCCCTCTGGGCCTGGTCTTGCCCTCATCTCCCTTCACTTCCTGAGTTGCACAGCTTCCAGTGTCCTGGTACCAACACCTTCCCTGGGTAAGTCTAATGCCCCCGCTGCACTTTGATTCCCCCAGCCTCTTACACCCTCCCAGCTCCCCCACCTCATCTCTCCTTATAACCTGGGTACAGGCCCATTTCTTGTCTTGGCACCCCAAACACAGGGGCTAACCTCTCCAGCCAGAGCCACCACTGCTTCCAGATCCTTTACATCCAGAACAACCCAATTTCTACCTGGTCCCCAGGAACCCTCTGGGCCTGGAACTGCCCTCACCTCCCTTTACTTCACTGGGCTGCACAGCTTCTGGGCATCCAGTTGCCAACACCTTTCATGGTCCCCAAGACCCCTCTAGGCCTGGACCCACCCTCACCTCCATTTGCTTCCTGGGCTGCACAGCCTCCAGTATCCTGGTGCCAGCACCTTCCCTGGGTAAGTCCAGCCCCCCTTGACTCCCCAAGCCTCTTTCACCCTCCCAGCGCTCCCTCCCTGTCTCTCCTCCTAGACTGGATACAGGCTCATTTCTTGTCTTGGCACCCCAGATACTGGGGCTAATCTCTCTGCCCAAAGTCAACACTGCTTCCTGATCCTTTGCATCCATATCAACTCAGCTCATCTATGCAGCTTCCAGGAACCCTCTAGGCCTGGTCCCACCCTCACCTCCCTTTACTTCCCTGGGTGGCACAGCCAGCAGCTTCCTGAGACCTGGACCCTTCTTCCAGGCCAGGCCAGGCCCAAAATTCCTGAGGATAGCATCTTTCCTGGAGGGACCCAAACCTTAGGAGAAAGCCTGAATGCATCTGAGCCTCATCTCACTTGGACTTCTGTGGGAACTCCTGAAGACAAAAGCAATTAGGCCACTCCAATATAAAAGCAAGAGAGAGAACCTGAAGCCTAGGCCAACCAGCTTTTCATGCCCAACAAGTAAACCACAAAGACGCATAAAGTTTATAAAAAGAAGCAAATCTAAACTCAAGAAAGGGAGGCTTGAGTCTCAAACAAGAATCAGAAAATATTAAAGAAATTCACATGACAAAGTCACATTGAAAAAATAACAACATGAAAACCCAGAATAATATATCCCCATCAAGTACCAGTAGTCCTCTAGAAGAGTACAATGAGAACTCCCTAGAGATAACACAGGACATGGAACTCAAAAGAACAATTAT
>NW_008355363.1:4959838-4960576 GCF_000622305.1 Nannospalax galili | reverse complement strand
AAACTTATGAATCATAGACGTATAGGAAGGAGAAGAATTTCAAGATAATGGTATGGAACAGATCTTCAACAGGATTGTACAAGAAAATTTCCCAAAGTTAAAAAAAGCTATGCCCATATAAATACAAGAAGCATATAGAACACCAAATAGGACCAGAAAAGAAACTCTCCACAGCACATCATAGTAAAAACACTAAACTTTCAGAACAAAGAGACAATACTAAAAGCTGCAAAAGAAAAACAACAAGTCACATATGCAGGAAAACCCATCAGGAATACAGCTGACTTTTCAGTGCACACTATGAAAGCCAGAAGAGCCTGGACCAAAATATTCCCAGTTCTAAATGACCACAGATGCCAACCCAGAATACTTTACCCAGCCAAAATGTCCCCCTTGAAGGGGAAAGAAAAATCTTCCATGACATGAATCGTCTGAAAGAATTCATGTTTGCAAAACCAGCCTTTCAGAGAGTTCTTGAAGCAATATAAAGAGCTGAGGAAAGGAAGGACTATGCACAAGGCATGACAGAAAGAAATTCAATGAAGGCATAACTGTGGAAATGCACAGCTATATCAAGAATGTGAACAGAAACAAAAATGACAGGATTCAATACACATCTTTCATTAATAACTTTAAATCTCAATGAACTGAACTCCCCAGTCAAAAGATACAGACTAGTTGAATGGATTAAGAAACAAAGCCCAATTTTTTCCTCTCTGGAAGAAACTCATCTCCCTT
>NW_008355363.1:4957384-4958004 GCF_000622305.1 Nannospalax galili | reverse complement strand
TTCTAGTTCCATCCATTTACCTGCAAATTTCATGATTTCATCTTTCTTTACTTCTGAGTAAAACTCCATCGTATATATGAACCACGTTTTCACTATCCACTCATCAATTGAGGGACACCTAGGTTGCTTCCATTTCTTAGCTATTGTGAAAAGAGCAGCAACAAACATGGATATACAAGTGTCTCTGCAATAAGACGAGTTCTTTAGGTATATGACAAAGAGTGGTATAATTGGGTCAAATGGTAGGTTCATTTGTAGTTTTTTAAGAGTTCTCCACACTGCTTTCCATAGGGGCTGAACCAGTTTGCAGCCCCACCAGCAGTGGATGAGTGTTCCCCTTTCCCCACATCCTCTGCAACATTTGCTGTCATTTGTTTTCTTGATCTTAGCCAGTCTGACTTGGGTAAGGTGAAATCTTAAAGTGGTTTTAATTTGCATTCCCCTGATTATTAGTGATGCTGAATATCTTTTAAGATGTTTCATAGCCATCTTTACTTCTTCTTTTGAAAACTTTCTGTTCAGCTCCTTAGCCCATCTTTCAATTGGGTTGCTTCTTGTTTTGGTTCTCTGTTTTTTAAGTTCGTTATATATTCTGGTAATTAAACCTCTATCAGATGTAT
>NW_008355363.1:4936592-4955839 GCF_000622305.1 Nannospalax galili | reverse complement strand
TTCTGTATCTTTCTGGTGTCTGTTGTGATGTTTCCCCTTTCATCTCTGATTTTGTTGATTTGGAGGTGCTCTTTCTTTCTTTTGGTTAATTGGGCTAGCGGTCTGTCAATCTTGTTTATCTTTTCAAAGAACCAGCTCTTGGAATTGTTGATTCTTTGTATTGTTTTCTTTGTTTCAATTTCATTGATTTCTGCCCTGATTTTTGTTATTTCTTCTTGTCTGCAGGGTTTGGGTTTTGTTTGCTGTTGCTTTTCAAGTGTGTTGAGTTGCCGTGTTAAGGAACTTGGGTGTTGGACTGACCTGAGACGCTGGCTGTGGCCGTGCCACACAGGGATTCAAAGGCTGATTGGGTGGGAATAAGCCCCAAGATTTCCCAGGGAGTTGATTGAGTAGTTGGGTTGTACTGGATGCAATGGATCAGGGAGAAGCAAGGTAAGCCTTGTGGGTTTTGTTTGCTGTTGCTTTTCAAGTGTGTTGAGTTGCCGTGTTAAGGAACTTGGGTGTTGGACTGACCTGAGACGCTGGCTGTGGCCGTGCCACACAGGGATTCAAAGGCTGATTGGGGTGGGAATAAGCCCAAGATTTCCCAGGGAGTTGATTGAGTAGTTGGGTTGTACTGGATGCAATGGATCAGGGAGAAGCAAGGTAAGCCTTGGAGCCCCAGAAAGAGGCTATCAGCCCCAGAAAGAGTCTGGCGGGTTTTGCAGGATCAGGAAGCAGAGAGAGGTGGGGGCAGGGCCGGGTCTAGAGGTAGTGCTCCTGGGGCCCAAGGAAGGCACTAAGCCAGTGGGGGTGAACAGGGTCAGGAATCAGCAGTGGCTCCCCAGGGGTCTGGGGCCCCAAGACTAGGAATGGCACAGGGCCCAAACCAGGAGCAGAGAACAGCGGTGGAGTTGGAAGGGTGAATGAGGCCGGGGGAGTCAATGCGCGGAAGGGGAAGGCTCTGCGATGGACCCACCCCGAGCGGCCTGAGGATAAGGTAGAAGGCCAGGAGAGTTAGCGGGTGGTGCAGGTCAGGGGGAGCAGAGAGAGGTGAGGGCAGGGCCGGGTCTAGAGGTAGTGCTCCTGGGGCCGAAGGAAGGCACTAAGCCAGTGGGGGTGAACAGGGTCAGGAATCAGCAGTGGCTCCCCAGGGGTCTGGGGCCCCAAGACTAGGAATGGCACAGGGCCCAAACCAGGAGCAGAGAACAGCGGTGGAGTTGGAAGGGTGAATGAGGCCGGGGGAGTCAATGCGCGGAAGGGGAAGGCTCTGCGATGGACCCACCCCGAGCGGCCTGAGGATAAGAAAGAGCTGGCGGGTGTTGCAGGATCAGGAAGCAGAGAGAGGTGGGGGCGGGGCTGGATCTAGAGGCAGTGCTCCTTTGGCAGAGAGAGGTGAGGGCAGGGCCGGGTCCGGAGGCAGTGCTCCTGGGGCCGAAGGAAGGCACTAAGCCAGTGGGGGTGAACAGGGCCAGGAATCAGCAGTGGCTCCCCAGGTGCCTGGGGCCCCAAGGCTAGGAATGGCACAGGGCCCAAGCTAGGAGTAGAGAACAGCGGGGGAGATGGAAGGGTGAGCGCGGCTGGCGGAGTCAAGGCGTGGAGGGCTGCATGGTAGACTTACCACCAGAGAGGCCTGAGGGCCGGAGAGCGGGCCAGGAGCTCATCTCACTTTTAAGGACAGGCACTACCTTAAGATGAAAGAATGGAAAAAATATACAAAGTGAATGGTACTAAGACAAAAAGCAGGTATTGCAATTCTAATATCTGATAAAATAGACTTTAAACTAAAACTAATCAGAAGAGATAGAGAGGGTCACTTCATTCTGATCAAAGGAAGAATAAACCAAGAAGATATTACAACCATGAACATATATTCACCAAACTCTGGTGTACCCAACTTCATAAAAACAGTATTACAGAATGTTAAGACTCAGATTAATCCCAACTCATTAATAGTAGGGGACTTCAATACCCTATTGTGTCCATCAGATAGATCAACAAGGACAGAAAATTACCAGAAAGACTTCGGAGTTGAACTATACTATATATCAAATGGACCTATCACATTTACCAAGTATTCCACCCAAGCACCAAAGGATATACTTTCTATTCAGCGTGCCATGGAACCTTCTCCAAAACTGACCATGGTCTAGGGCACAAAACAAACCTCAACAAATACAAAAAGAATGAAATAATTCCATACATTCTATGAGACCACAATGCAATAAAGCTTAAACTCAAGACCGGAAGAAACCCCAGTGATCACATGAATACATGGAGATTTAAAAACACACTCCTGAATGATGAATGGGTCAAAGAAAAAATCAAGAAAGAAATAAAAGTATCCTGCAACTAAATGAAAAGGACAATACAACACAACAAAACCTCTGGGACACATTGAAAGCAGTCGTTAGAGGGAAGTTTATAGCTCTAAGTGCCTACATTAAAAAATCAGAAAGCACACAACAAAAAATGACTTAGCATTGCAACTCAAGACACTTGAAAAGCAACGACAAATGAAACCCAAACCCAGCAGACAAGAAGAAATAACAAAAATCAGAGCAGAAATTAATGAAATTGAAATAAAACAGTACAAAGAATTAATAAATCTAATAGCTGGTTCCTTGAGAAGATAAACAAAATTGATAGACCAATAGCCTAGTTAATCAAAAGAAAGAAAGAGCACTTCCAAATCAATAAAATCAGAGTTGAAAAGGGAAACATCACAACAGACACCAAAGAGATCCAGAACATTATAAGAGAATACTATAAAATCCTATATGCTACTAACTTTGAAAACCTAAAAGAAATGGATGGGTACCTTAAAGCATGGGAACCACAAAAACTAAACCAAGAAGAGATAAACAGCTTAAACATACCCATAACACAGAAGGAAACTGAATCAGTAGTACAGAACCTCCCGACTGAGAAAAGCCCAGGACCAGAAGGATTTACAGCAGAATTCTACCAGGCATTTAAAGAGGATCTACATCCAATACTACTTAACAATAGAAATGTACGAAGAACTTCCAAATTCCTTCTATGAAACCAGCATGACTCTAATACCAAAGCCTGGTAAAGATACAAGCTAAAAAGAAAACTATAGACCCATATCCTGAATGAACAATGATACAAAAATTCTCAACAAAATACTTGCAAACCACATACAGAACCACATCAAAAAGATCATCCACCATGATCAAGTTGGCTTTATTCCAGAGATGCAGGGATGGTTCAATATTCGTAAGTCAATAAACGTCATAAATCACATAAATGGGCTCAATGACAAGAACCACTGAATGAACAATGATACAAAAATTCTCAACAAAATACTTGCAAACCACATACAGAACCACATCAAAAAGATCATCCACCATGATCAAGTTGGCTTTATTCCAGAGATGCAGGGATGGTTCAATATTCATAAGTCAATAAATGTCATAAATCATATAAATGGCCTCAAAGACAAGAACCACATGGTCATCTCAATAGATGCAGAGAAGGCCTTTGACAAAATTCAACATGCATTTATGTTCAAAGTCGTAGAGGGAATTGGACTGGAGGGAACATCCCTCAACATAATTAAAGGCATATATAAAAAACCCATAGCCAACATCATTCTACATGGAGGAAAACTGGAAGCATTCCCACTGAAATTAGGCACCAGACAAGGCTGTCCACTATCTCCACTCTTCTTTAACCTAGTGCCTGAAACTCTTGCAAGATCAATAAGGCAAGAGAAAGGAATTAAACGGGAAATAATGGGAAAAGAAAGATCAAATATTCCCCCTTTTGTAGATGATATGATATTATATATAAGAGATGCCAAAAATTCCACCAGAAAACTCCTAGAAATTATTCACATGTTCAGTAAAGTGGCAGGTTACATAATTAATCTACAAAAGTTGGTAGCCTAACCCTAGTCAGACTGCCTAAGATCAAGAGAACAAATGGTTCCAAATGCTGCAGAGGATGTGGGATAGGGGAACATTCATCCACTGCTGGTGGGACTGCAAACTTGTTCAACCTCTATGCAAAGGAGTATGAAGAACTCTTAAAAAACTACAAATGAACCTACCATTTGACCCTATACCCAAAGAACTAATCCTATTGCAGAGACACTTGTACATCCATGTATGTTGCTGCTCTTTTCACAATAGCTTAGAGATAGAGGCAACTTAAGCTTCCCTCAACTGATGAATGGATAATGAAAATGTGGTTCATTTATATGATGGAGTTTTACTCATCAGTAAAGAAAGATGAGATCATGAAATCTGCAGGCAAATGGATGGAACTAGAAACTATTATACAGACTCAGAACAAAAAAATAGACATGTTCTCCATCATATGTGGATCCTCGCACCAAATTCTTATAAGTGAGTGTGTATTCAGACATAGCTACAGGAACCAGGATAATGAAAAGGAACCATGGAGGTAAATGAAAAGAAAGAATCTGAAAGAGAAGAACAGTAGAAAACAGGTGTTAACAAGGGAGATATGAATAAAATTGAGGTTATTTTAAAGGGAGTGAGGAGGGAAGGTTATACAATGTACCTAGGGGATAAAGGGAAAGAAGGAGCTCAAGAGAGGTGGGACCATAGGAGAAGGGTATTTTTAGGTGAAAAGGGGGAAAAACAGGGGCACCTTAAATGGGGAAACCATGGTGGAAGAGTTAGATAATGTGAGAGATAAATAATGCCTAGCTAGTATTAGAATACCAGAGGGAACCACATTAGGCCAACAACCTTCTGACAAATTATACATACAACCAGATCAAAGAATATACATGTCTAGGCAAGGTTTATGTGAGAGGGTTTGGTCTTTGCCCAACCTCTATCTGCATGGCACGAGGTAATTAAAAATACCAGACTGGTGGAAATAATCTTCTTGGATGTTTAATAGCCATGCTATGAGGCCTATACTAATTTGGACAGAGGGACATAAAGGACAGTTTTTGCTCCTTTCCCTCCTAGGTCAACTAAGTTCCAGGGAACTGTGAGCATCTCTCAAAATGTCCTGTAACTGTGGTGAGTTACTGTCCTCTTGATCAAGGAGGACGTGGAAACCCCACCAGATGGACTTGAACCAGTGTCCAGTCTACAAAGAGGAGGGTCAGCACAGAGGAGTCATTTCCTCCATGCTTCCAAGTGAAGCCAGCCATGGTTGAGTAGGACCTTTGACTTATCTTTACATAGATGGAAATGGTAAAAGAAAGGAGCCAGGGGCTCCTCCCAAGCCCATGTTACCTCTGAGGAACACATCCTCAAACGACCTTAAGAGTAAAAATAAATTGGTTCCTCTAGACCAATTGCAGGGTCTTAAACACCAAAAGGAAAGTATAACCAAAGATTAATTGGATCAATATAATTTTTAAGAGTACATATATATAGCTAAAGGCTACATAACAAGAAACAATGCCAGATAGAAGATACCTTCTTTGAGTTATTGGACAGGGTGGCCCAAAAGACTCCCAGACAGCAACCCAGCAGAGAACTGGGAAAATGAACAGCAGACCCTTAAGGAATATTGACAACCAATTGCTGCTAGATGAGGAACAGCTGATCTTCCTAAAACAAGGGTCTCTAGATAAGTTGACTAAATTCAGCAGACGGACAAGCACTGAGGAATGATGGGGGTCCTGATAACACAGTGGACAGTAACAGGGATGACAGAGTATATGGTCTCCAGTGTGTGGGAGGGGGGAGACTATGGGAGGGTGCCATTTAAGTGGGTATATAGATTCATAAGATTGTTTGGTATGTTCTGTATGACATACACACAAAAAAATCAACAAATTTTTAAAAAGACATATTTAAGGAGGATGCATAAAATTGTACTTCATGTTAAATAGTAGCAGTGATAAATATTACAGTGAAATCTACCTGATGACTTTTTATGCATACTCAGGTACTAAGGATCTGAGTGTAACCAACTGTGACCAGTAATAATCAAATACATAGAGATTAAAGACACATGTGCAAACATCTAAGTGTTAGTAGCATTAAAAATGTAGGAAACAGCATATTTTAAAATGAAAAGGAGATCTTTAAATTGTAAAAAATCAGTCAATTTTATGTCTTACAGGGTTTATACTGAGTTCAATATTATATAACTGAATTAATTCAACTGTGAACCTAAAAATTTACAGCCACTTTTGAAAGAGATGTATTCTTGCTCTGGAATGTGTTACTGAATATGTTAGAGCCATAATGAAATGATTCTTCTAATCATGTGGTTATTAAATTTAAAAAATTCAAAAAAAATGAAATGCCCAAGGAGGACAGAAGTGGGTATCAGATCCCCTGGAACTGGAGTTATAGATGGTTGTTGGCCACCATGTGTGAGCTGGAAACCAAAAATTAGTTCTCTGGAAGAGTAGTCACTGTTCTTAACTGCTGAGGCATTTCTAGCCCATTAAAAGTGTATTCACTTTTTTATTTTTCCTATTTTGGGATAGAGTTTAACTATGTAGCCCCACATGGCCTGAAATCCATCATGTAGATGTTCCCAAGCTGGCCTCGATCTCATGGAGATCTGTGTGACTCTGCCTCCTGAGTGCAGAGATTAAAGGCTTGTGCCACCAGTCACTCACTTTTTATATGAACATGGTTAACCAACCACTCCAGGTGGTTACTTTTTAATGAGCCACTCATAAAACATAAGGAATAATATGCATGCTAAGCAGAAAACTAACAAAAACTAATGTAAGGATTGTTTTATATTTTCTTGGCATTTGGCACATCAAATAAAATAATAGATATCTCACTGGCAATGCATGTAACCAAGCCTGGAAAAATCTGGAAAACATAGCAAAAGTGAATATGTGTGCTGAAGGACAAGAAGAAAAATGAAAGAAAAATCCCTAAGTTGATAATAGAAATTGTCTAGAAGAAGAATGTCATGTAGGGAGACTAAGGTCTAGATTAGATAATCTGTTAAGATATCCTCAATATTATCAAGGTTTAAAGATAAAATTAGAGCAAAAGACTATGGTATGAAAAATTCACAATGTCTTCTCTTACCTTGTTTAAGAAAAGATGTCCATTTTTCCAGCTGACAGGCTATTAACTCTATAAACACATCCCATAAAAAAGTAGGGAGTGAGTAAAGATATTCCTCTTATCCACAAAAAGTTATACTTGTAGAGAACAGCTCATTCTTCAACCTCATTACAGAAATTAAGAAATATTTCACATGGCCTGGGGAGATGGCTCAGCTTCCTTTCTGTGCAACATGTCTTTGGAGACACATCTCAGATTCCCAAAACCCAAAATGAAGCCAGATATCATAACATACATCTGTTATCCCATGGTGAGATGGGAAACAGAGATAGGAGAGTATCCTGGAAGCTTTTAGGCCAGTTATCTTGGCATATGCAGTGGTAAACAGAGGACCTCATGTTAAACAAGGTAGATGAGAGGATGAACACCTTAGTTTTTTTCTCTGAATTTACATAAATGAACTATCCTAAAAATTTCTTGCCTTTACCCCATCTCAACTCATGCAACATGAATAATCCTGCCTCTAATTAAGCTTTCCCATAAGGCAAGCTGTCCAACACTTGGTGGGCACAATTCACTCCAAGAGACCTGGTGTTCACTCCTTGAGTATGTATTCTCATTGTGAAATGAAATGTCCTCCCAACTCTTAATTTTGTCTTGTTTCTGAAATTCATTATTGGGCAATGACAAGAATCTAAAACGGTAGGTCAGGGTCCCTGCCTGCTTTTCTGTTTCTACTTTAGACCTACTCAGTCTTCAGCACCCCAACAAAATCATAACTAAAGGATAACTCAGAGAAGTGATAATAAAACTGTGACATAAGTAGGAAAACCGTAGAAGGAACAATCCAAATTGAGGCTAGAGGAAATTCGCGTTTCAAGATAGCATATTGGACCAATATTTATTCTCCCCTTAGCAGATTCTAGGAGTCCATTTTTGGGAAAGACTGCTGTTTGAGTATCTTTAAAATATTATGAAGCTTCCTAGAATACCCTTTTCCAGTGAAGGTCTTGTCTCACCCTATTCCTTTGTATACAATGAAGATCATTACCATAATCTAATAGAGGAACAGAGAATGACTAATCGGCTTCATTTATTCTTTAAAGATTGAAAATGTGCATTTTCTGGTTAAAAAATTTTAACTATTTAATACATCTAATTATTTCAAGAAAATTTTAAAGGATATCTTACAGTCTGTTTTTGAAATTACAACCAATTTATGAAATGTATTGAAAACACCACAAAGAAATTTGATTAGTTTTAGAATGCGTTAAGTAATTTATTTTCTCCCTCATTTAATTCTATTCATTGTCTACGTATATGATACTCAAAGGAGATCTTTCCTGAATATTCTATCTATAAGAGCACCCTACCTCTTCCTATATCCTTATACTATATTTTTCCTTAATGGAAATTTTCATAGTTGATAATATTTATGCTTATTTATTTTCTTAAATATTCTGTAAGATCCATGAGGACACACATCTGATTTTTATTTCCTACTGTATTCCCAACATCCAGGACACATAATGCTTGACATATAGGTGAAAATCAGTATTTTTATTATGTCAGTGATGTCCAAAGTGCTATCTTTGCAGCCACTGCAGTAACAGTCACTGCCCCTGGAACTGGGTAAAATGTAAATTATCAGTCTTTATCCAATGCCAACTGAAGACTCACAATCTACTTTAACATGCCTTTTGGGAAATTCTGATTCATACTTAAATTCAAAACCGCTTTGGAAAAATTAAGGAATTAATGACTTCAAGGTCTGATTATTTTGAATAGGAAGACATTTGCATAATGATTTTCGTTTTTCTTTAATTCACAGTTAATTAAGTTAGAGCAATATTCACATCCACTTATGACAAAAGGCTATATATTAAGATCTGTGGTCATGAACTATTTGGAATATCAGAGAACAATAATTCTATATGAAATAGGATTTGAAATCTTTCACTATCAGAGAGGAACATTATCAACTGATTATCTTTCTCATTTAATCCCTGTATGGTCTCCCAATCCTAATTTCATATAAACGATTTAATATTTTGGATAGAACTGGTATAGTACTTAGAGCTACTTATCTCATGACTCATTAAACAAAAATTCAGTACATTTTTACTCTCTGCCTGGCACTGTTCTAGAAGATTGCAATGTATCAATGAACAAATCAAACCCTCTCTTTCTCTCCCCCCCACCTCTCCCCCTAACTTATTCTAGGATTTTTCCTCATAGCTTATGATATTGTATTAGTCACTTTTCTGTTGCTGTGATAGAAACACTAATGAAAGCACTTTATAGAAGGAAGAGTTTATTTGAGCTTACAGTTCCAAAGGGGCAAGAGTATATCATGGTGGGGAGGCTTGTCAGCAGAGATGGTTGGGGGAGAAGTGGAAGCTAAGCTCTTACTCCTATCTTCCAGCAGGCACAGGAAGGAAGAGAGTAACTGGAGATCCCCCAAGGGTTGAGAACTCTCTAAGCCTGTCCCCAAGTGATGTGCTTCCTCCAGCATATCCATACCTTCTAAGACCTCTCAAAACAGTGCCACCAACTGGGGACAAAATGTTAAATACTTGGAGCCTATGCAGACATTTTCACTCAAGCCACCATGGATAACACATTGAAAGAGTTCAAGGTTTTTTTTTTAAGTTATCTCTAAGGTCCCAAAAGGTCATCACTAATGTGGGAATAGGTCGTGTTTGTCTTACACTGTTTAGGAACTACAAAGTTTCAAGCATGTGCAACAGCTTGTGTCTTAAAGACACTCATTAGATCTAGTCTCCTGCATGCTACTCTTGCTGTCTGCAGTAGTATTAACTACCAGAGTGCTTACTGTATGTTAGGTACTGGTCTGAATTATTTACATTTAAAATTCATTTAATAGTCTCAGGGTAAGGCAGATAATATTAACTTTTCATTCCGATATTGGAAACTAAAGTAGAAAGGGTTAAATTGCCTATCTATTCATAGATGATTTGGGAATTAATATTCAAATCTACATTACCATAGAAATTTAGTTCTTAAGACACAAGTGTTTCTTTGTAATGTCAAAGTGTATCATTATCTAACATTTCAACATCAGAGAAATTTTCCTGAAACATAACAGTAGCAGTTTTCTCTTACAATACTGAAAAAAGTGATTATTACCATTTGCACATGAAATGTTGTACATGGGCTCAAGTGCTTGAACATGGGTTCCCCAATTCTTAGCATTGTTTTTGAAGGTTATAGAACTTTAGGAGGTATAGCCTTGCTGGGAGAATGTCACTGAGGTAGGCTTTGAAGTTTTGCAGCCTGGCCTCACTTGATGCTACTTCTCTGCTTATTGTTTGCAGATGCATACCATCCTTCTCCTGCAAACGTGCCTTCCCTGCCTGTTCTCATGTCTTCCCAGATATGATGGACTCTTCTCCCTTCAAAACTATCAGCCAAAATGAACATTTTCCCCCTAAGTTGCTTTTTGTCAGAATGCTTTATTACAGCAACTGGAAGGAAACCAGGTCAGTGACTAATTACATTTGTAAACTGTTAACCAAAATAACTATTACTGCTTCCTTTAATGTATTTTCCCTGTCACTAAAGTCATTAACCTCAGCTTTGGAAAATTTCCTCAGATAGTCATTCAGTTTCTCATTGATTCCTTTCCATTTAATGCTTCCTCAATTATTTAATTTTATGTTTACTTTTGAATTATTTGGAGGGATTTGTATTGATTTCTGTTTTAGTAATCATTTGTACTCAATATTCACCCTCAGATCCACAGAGATAAACTTTTGGAAATGCTGAAATAAGTCTGTTTCTATAGCATCAGATTTCAGATAACGTTGACTTTCTTTTTATAATTGGTTAAGACTCTGAAGGTCAATTATAAAATTGCATTAACTATTCCTGAGTACGCTAATATTCAAAGTGCTACATTGTTCTTATTCTGATGAATTACTATTAATGAAATATAGCCACAGAAGGACAGAGCCAATTTTCTTTTTTCTAAAACTCACTCTTCAAAAAAGGATTGTATCCAGGATTGCTGACTTTCAAAATGTAATAAGGTACTCCTTACAGAAAAGGTTATGATTCATTTAAGGTCAATATCAGTATTCTATATTTTCTCTATTTTATATGATACTGCCAGACAAAGAAGGCACCTAAAAAGCACTTGTTTTTTAATAAGGTAATGTAGAAGCTGGAGAGATGGTTCATCAGTTAGGAGTGTTTGTTTCTCTTCCAGTGGACCCGAGTTTGGTCTCTTGCACCCACATGGGGTGGCTCAAAAATCACCTGTAATTCCAGTTCCAGGGGAAACTGATGCCTCTGGCTTTCATGGTCACCTTCACTTATGTGCATGTACACACAGAGAGACACAGAGGCACATAATTAAATACAAAATATATCTTAAATAAAAAGTAAATAATATGGCATAAAAGTAAAAGATTAGCATTAGACAAGATAGACTTTTCAGTCCACTGATTGCAACTAAAACATCTAGACAAGATATAAAAGCTAACTAATAAAAGGGAAATAAAATGTACCTTTTTCCCATTAACTTACTTAAAAAATTGTGTAGAAAAATTGTCCTCTAACATGTTTTTGTGCAAATCTCATGAGCCTGTGAATAGTCTGTTATATGATGAAGTAGTGGATATGTATGTATGCATGTATATATCTGTATAATTTTGTGGTTGGAGTCAGAAGAATTTTGAAAAAGAAAAGAGAGAGGATTTTTATCTGCCATTGCTAGATAGGAAGGAATATGGATGCCATCAACAAGTAATGTCTAGTCCCAGCTGCCAATCAGCAAAGAAATGGAGATATAAGTACTCCAAATTCAAGAAAATATGCTAGGCCAGCAACTAAATAAGTCTGAAAGCAGATAGTTCTTCAGATCCTGTATGGAATAAATGTACCTGTACAAATAACTTCATTTAAACTTAGTGATGCCTGGAGAAAAGGACTTCACTAAGCCTTATGCCACATAATCATGAGGTGATAAGTGGATGATATGTCAAATCATAAATTTATGATGATTTCTTATGATCTCTATAGGGAAACAATACATATTTTACTTCCAGATGTAAAGTGGTTATGTCTACCAAATATATATTTTTAAATGGAAGTGTTTTACTGGATGGAGTTTGTAAGAATATTGAAGAGCATGTTATATAAACCCTGGATGGTACAAAATAAGCTGTATATATAAATATGGATGCTAACTGTGAATGCTCAAAAAGAGCAATAAAATTTCAGAGGAGAATTTAATAGAAACCCTAAATCATTCTTGTGAAAGCTTAAAACACTTGAACATGTGATTAGCTAGCATTCTGATTGTAAGGATACTGCTGGTGAACACCCAGAAAGATAGGAAGATATTTTGGTAAACTGCAGCAAAGAGAACCCTTGTTACATGGACAAACACAAAAGTAGAATATTTTGTTTCAATAATGTGGAAATTGGAAGTTACAAATTAGTCACTTAGCTGAGATTTTGAAGCATACTAAAGATATAGTTTACTTTCTTCTTACCGCTTCTACTAGTGTACAAAAGGGAAGATAAGGATTAAGGGTAAACCTGTGAAGCCAAACGGAACTCTGTCAGATGTCGAAAGCCATACAAAATGTTTACTGAAGGAATAAGAATGTGACTCACAGATCCTGTCAAAGAAGTCACACTATCTTGTTGTAGTCACAGCAGATCCACAAAGTTCTTGAGAATTTTATATCAGTAGAAACACTGTCAGCATGCCTTGAAAAGAACAGAAAATGTACATAATTCGAAAAGGCTGTCAAACTCTTAAAATTTTGCTGGCAGTAACCAGGCTGTTGTGCTACAAACATATGGAAGCTTCCATGCAAAAGAAAGGATGGATGATTGCAAGGGCCACATGATCATTCCAGAAATTACAGCAAGCATAGCCCTCAGAGAACAGAGGGCAAGAATGAAAACCATGAGAAATGCCCAGTTATTGAACTATAGTACTTTGGATACTCTTTTTGCTACCCACTTACCATTTTTGAAAATGGAATGTCTACACTTGCTCTTATGGTTTTACTGTGAAATGATTCGTCATCTTTGTGCATTTGAACACCTGGTACCTAGCTGTTGACAGTATTTTCAAAGGTTGTAGTGTCTGGCTGGCAGTTGTGCTCCCTAGTGACAGATCTTTGAGTGTAATAACCTCATCCTGTTTTGATACATTTTCTGCTTCTTGGCCTGGTTGGCATGGTGAGGAGGTGAGGAGCTCTTGTTACATGAGCAAGATATATATTATATGTTTCTGCCACCACAGAACTTCTATGCCATGTCTTTCCTGTCAGGAATCTGTGAATCAAAATAATTCATCCCTCAAATCTCAACAGTAAAACTTCCTTATACAACAGGGAGTGATCCACACAAGAAGGTCACAGCTGGCCAAGTTTTAAAAAATAAGAGACTGCAGAGTATAGGATAGGACTCTTTTTTAAAATTATTTATTTAATAACCATATAATTATATGAAGCATTTCATTACAAGAGCATTGACATATTCAATAACAATTTCCAGAGCTAAGATGCATCTCTTCCAAAAATGGCTGTAAATTTTTAGGTTTACAGTTGAATTGTACAGTTATACAATATTGAACTCCATATAAACCCTGTAAGACATAAAATTAAATGAGTTTTTTACCCTTTAAAAAAGATCTTCATTTCATTTTATCAATGGTAATGTTTTTCACATCTACTAATTATTAAGGAGCAAATTTTTATGCTTTGAAGAACTATTTTTTTCTTTTTTTATTTATTTATACACCCACTTCTCAGGTAGCACCCTCCCATAGCCTCCCTCCCCCACTAGAGCCCATATACTCTGATTTCCTTGCTACTGTCTGCTGTGGTGTCGGCACCCTAGCCATTCCCAACTGCTTGCCCTTCTGGTGAATCTAGTCAGCCTATCTAGAGATCTTTGTTTTAGGAGGGTCAACTGTTCTTCATCTAGTGATAATCAGTTGTCTATATTCCTTTGGATAAGATTGTGGTCTGCTGTTCATTTTCCCAGTTCTATGCTGGGTTACTAACTGGGAATCCCTTTGGCCAACCTGGTGATTAACTCAAAAGAAGGTATCACTTGTCTAGCATTGTTTGTTGTTATGTAGCCTTTAGCTATACATATGGACTCTTAAATTATGTTGGCCCATTTAATCTTTGGTTATACTTTCTTTTGAGTGTTTAAGGTCATAGAGTTGGTCCAGATAAAACCGATTTATTTTTACTCTTAAGGTCGTTTGAGGATCTGTTCCTCAGGGGTCACATGGGTTTGGGAGGAGCCCCTGGCTCCTTTCTTTTACCAGTTCCATCTATGTGAAGATAAGTCAAAGGTCCTGCTCAACCATGGTTGGCTTTGCTTGGAAGTATGGAGGAAATGATTCCTCTGTGTTGATCTTCCTCTTTATAGACTGGGCACTGGTTCAAGTACATCTAGTGGGGTCTCATTTGCATCCTTGATTAAGAGCACAGGTAACCCACCACCATTATAGGACATTTTGAGAGATGCTCATAGTCCCCTGGAACTAGTCGACCTAGGAAGGCACGGAGCAAAAAGTGTCCCTCTGACCAAATTATTATAGACCTTAAAGTATGTCTGTTAAACACCCAAGTAGGTTAGTTCCACCAGTCTGGTATTTTTAATTACTGTGTGTCATGTAGATAAATCTTGGGCAAAGACTAGTTGTTCTCAGATAAACCTTACCTAGACATAAAATTATTGATCTGCTATGTATAATGTGTCAGTAGATTGTAGGAGTAACATGGATCTCTCTGGTTTTCAAAACTAGCTAGACATTGTTTATCTCTCACATTGTCTCATGACTCCATCATGGTTTTCCCACATAAGGTGTCCCCATTTCCC
Organism: Nannospalax galili; assembly: GCF_000622305.1. NCBI lineage: Eukaryota > Metazoa > Chordata > Mammalia > Rodentia > Spalacidae > Nannospalax > Nannospalax galili. The sequence continues at coordinate 4,940,978 of NW_008355363.1, read as the reverse complement.
CCCTTTCTCCCTTACTAATACCCTTCTCCCATGGTCGTACCGCTCTTGAGCTCCTTCTTTCCCTTTATCCCCTAGGTTGCTTGTATACCCTTCCCTCCCTGCTCCCTTAAACTAACCCAATTTGCATCCATATCTCCCTTATTAAGTCCTCTTTCCTAATGTTCTCTTTCAGGTTATTACTTTTCTTTACCTCCCTGTTTCCTTTCCATTATCCTGGTTCCTGTAGTTAAGTCTGGTTGCACACGTATTTATCAGAGTCTGGTTCTAGGATCCACATATGAGGGAGAACATATGTTGATTTTTTTCTGAGTCTGTGTTACTTCACTTAGTATAATAGCTCCTAGTTCCATCCATTTACCTGTAAATTTCATGATTTCATCTTTCTTTACTGCTGTGTAAAAGTCCATTGTATAAATGAACCACAATTTCATTATCCACTCATCAACTGAGGTACACTTAGGTTGCTTCCATCTCTTAACTACTGGGAAAAGAGCAGCAACAAATATAGATGTACAAGTGTCTCTGCAATAGGATGACCTTGTTGTGTATACCAAGGAGTGGTATAACTGGGTCAAGTGATAGGTACATTTGTAGTTTTTTAAGAGTTCTCCACACTGCTTTCATAGGGGTTGAACCAGTCTTCAGCCCCCACCAGCAGTGGATGAGTGTTCCCTTTTTCCCACATCCTCTCCAAAATTTTGTATCATTTGTTTTCTTGATCTTAGCCAGTGTTCCTGTGGTAAGGTGAAATCTTAAAGTTGTTTTAATTTGCATTTCCCTGATTATTAGTGATGGTGAACATCCTTTAAGATGCTTCATAGTGATCTTTACTTCTTCTTTTGAGCTCTCTCTGTTCAACTCCTTAGTCCATCTTTTAAATGGGTTGCTTGTTGTCTTGGCCCTCTATTTTTTGAGTTCATTATAAATTCTGGGTATTAAACCTCTGTCAGATGTGTAGCTGGTAAAGATTTTCTCCCATTCTGTGGGTTTTCCGTTTGCTTCCTTGGTAGTCTCCTTTGATGTACAGAAGCTTTTTTATTTATTGAAGTCTCATTTGTTAATTCTTGCCCTTGTTTCCTGAGCAATTGATGTTCTGTTTAGAAAGTCCTTTCCTATGCCTATATCTTCTAGGTTTTTCCCAATATTGTCTTCTAATTGTTTTAGAGTTTCCAGCTTTACATTGTGGTCTTTGAGCCATTTGCAATTGACTTTTGTGCAGGGTGAAAGATTGGGGTTTAGTTTCATTCTTCTACAAGTGGAGATTCAGTTTTGCCAGCACCCTTTGCTGAACATGCTGTCATTCCTCCAGTTAATATTCTTGGCCCCTTTGTCAACTATCAGGTGGCTGAAATTGCATTTGCTCATATTTGGGTCTTCAATTTTGATCCATTGGTCTATGGGTCTATTTTTAAGCCAGTACCATGTTGTTTTTATGACTATAGCTGTGTAATACAGCTTGAAATCTGGTATGCTAATCCCCCCAGCATTGCTCTTACTGCTCAGGGTTGTTTTGGCTATCTGAGGTCTTTTGTGCTTCCATATGAATCTTAGGATAGTTTCCTTTTCCAATTCTGTGAAAAATGTCATGGAGATATTTATTGGCATTGCACTGAATCTCTATATGACTATGGGTAGGATGGTCATTTTCACAATATTAATTCTTCCAATCCATGAGCATTGGAGGTCCTTCCATCGCTTGATGTCTTCCTCAATTACTTTCTTTACAGATTTAAAATTATCATTGTAGAGCTCTTTAATGTCTTTGGTCAGGTTTACTCTGAGATACTTTATTTTATTTTATTTTATTTTTTTGCATCTATCGTGAATGGCAGTGTTTCCAGGTGCTCTTTCTCTGATTGCTTCTTATAGGTATATAGAAAGGCTTTAGACTTTTGCAGATTAATTTTGTAACCTGTCACTTTACTGAACATGTTAATAATTTCTAGGAGTTTTCGGGTGGAATTTTTGTCATCCCTTAGATATAATATCATATCATCTGCAAAAAGAGATAATTTGAGCTCTTCTTTTGCAGTTATTGCTCCTTCAATTTCCTTCTCTTGTCTTATTGCTCTTGCAAGAGTTTCAAGTACTATCTTAAGGAGAAGTGGGGATAGTGGACAGCCTTGTCTGGTTCCTGATTTCAATGGGAATGCTTTCGGTTTTTCTCCATGTAGAATGATGTTGGTTTGTTATATATGGCTTTAATTATGTTGAGGTATGTTCCCTCCAGTCCAATTCCTTCTAGGACTTTAACATAAATGCATGTTGAATTTTGTCAAAGGCCTTCTCTGCATCTATTGAAATGACCATGTGGTTCTTGTCGTTGAGCCCATTTATGTGATTTATGACATTTATTGACTTACGTATATTGAACCATCCCTGCATCTCTGGAATAAAGCTGACTTGATTATGGTGGATGATCTTTTTGATGTGTATCTGTATGCTGTTAGCAAGTATCTTGTTGAGAATTTTTACATCCATGTTCATTAAGGATATGGATCTAAAGTTTTCTTTTTTGGTTGTATCTTTACCTGGCTTTGGTACTAGAGAGATGCTTGCTTCATAGAAGGAATTTGGAAGTTCTCCCTCCATTTTGATTTTTTTAAATAAATTAAGTAGTATTGGATGCAGATCTTCTTTAAATGTCTGATAGAATTCTTCTGTAAATCCATCTGGTCCTGAGCATTTTTTAGTTGGGAGGTTTTGTATTACTGTTTCAATTTCTTTTTGTGTATGTGTCTTTTTAAGCTGTTAATCACTTCTTGGTTTAGTTTTGGTGGTTCCCATGCCTTTAGATGTCCATCCATTTATTTTAGGTTTTCAAATTTAGTACCATATAGGTTTTGAAAGTATTCCCTCATAATGTTCTGCATCTTTCTGGTGTCTGTTGTGATGTTTCCCCTTTCATCTCTGATTTTGTTGATTTTGAGGTGCTCCTTCTTTCTTTTGGTTAACTGGGCTAGTGGTCTGTCAATCTTGTTTATCTTTTCAAAGAACCAGCTCTTGGAATTGTTGATTCTTTATATTGTTTTCTTCATTTCAATTTCATTAATTTCTGCCTTGATTTTTGTTATTTCTTCTTGTCTGCTGGATTTTGGTTTCTTTTGTTGTTGCTTTTCAAGTGTGTTGAGTTGCAATGTTAATGCATTTATCTGTGTTCTTTCCGATTTTTTGATGTAGGCACTTAGAGCTATAAAATTCCCTCTAAGGACTGCTTACAGCATGTTCCAGAGGTTTTGTTGTGTTGTTTTGTCCTTTTAATTTAATTCCAGGAATACTTTTATTTCTTTCTTAATTTCTCTTTTGACCCATTCTTCATTCAGTAGTGTATTGTTAATCCCCATGTGTTCATGTGGTGATTAGTGCTTCTTCGGGTGTTTATTGTAAGCTGTGTTGCATTGTGGTCTGATAGAATGCATGGAATTATTTCAATCTTTTTGTATTTGTTGAGGTTTCTTTGTGCCACAGTATATGGCCGATTTTGGAGAAGGTTCCATGGGGTGCTGAGTAGAAAGTGTGTCCTTTGGTGCTTGAGTGGAGTACTAAGTAGATGTCTGTTAAGTCCGTTTGATATATGGTATTGTTTAATTTTGATGTCTCTCTGTGTCTTAAAGTCCTGTAGTGTTGTGTTTATGAGGTTGGGTACACCAGAGTTTGGCGAGTATATGTTTATGGTTGTAATATCTTCTTGATTCATTGTTTCTTTTATCGAAATGAAGTGGCCTTCTTTGTCTCTTCTGATTAGTTTTATTTTAAAGTCTATTTTGTCAGATATTAGAATTGCTACACCTGATTTTTTCTTAGTGCCATTTGCTTGGTATATTTTTATCCTTCCTTTCACTTGGAGAAAGTGTCTGTCCTTGAAAGTGGAGAGTTTCTTTTCTGGTCCTGTGTGTTTCATGTTCTATATGCTTCTTGTATTTGTATGGGCATGTCTTTCTTTAGGAAAATTTCTTTGGGAAACTTTCTTCCATGGTTCTGTTGAAGATCTGCTCCATGCCATTATCTTGGGATTTTTCTCCTTCCTGTATGCCTATGATTGGTAAGTTTGGACTTTTTATGGTGTCACACAATTCCTGCATATTCCATTCGATCCCCTATCATTACATATGTGTGCACATATCTACATAGATATCCAGTCCAGCACAAGTTAGTCTCTTATGAATTAATGGACTCTTCTGGCTTTCATAGTTTACACTGAAAAGTCAGCTGTAATCCTAATGGGTTTTCCTTTATATATGACTTGTTTCTTTTTTGCAGCTTTCATAATTGTCTCTTTGTTTTGTAGTTGTAGTGTTTTTACTATGATGTACCATGGAGAGTTTCTTTTCTGGTCCTGTCTGTTTGGTGTTCTATATGCTTCTTGTATTTGCATGGTCATGTCGT
>NW_008355363.1:4934951-4936386 GCF_000622305.1 Nannospalax galili | reverse complement strand
CTTTATCTTCCAGTCTTGATACTCTGTTTTCCATTTCATTCATCCTATTGGTGAGGCTTTCTCCTGTAGTTTCTAATTGGCTTACTGAGTGTTTCACCTCTCCATTTCAGCCTGAGTATTCTTCAATATTTCTAACTCTTTTCTTAATTCATTCAGAAATTTATCCCTATCTTCCTTCAGTTCTTTGATTTCTTTTTTTGTGAGTTTTTTAAATTCACTGAATTCTTTTATCATGTTTATAATTGTTCTTTTGAGTTCCATGTCCTGCATTATCTCTAGGGGGTTCACATTGTACTCCTCTAGCGTACCATTGGTATTTGGTGGGGATATGTTATTTTGGTTTTGCATGTTATTATTTTTTCCCTGTGATTTTGAAATGTTATTTTTTTTTGTAGTTTCTGATTCTTGTCTGAGACTCAGGCCTTCAAGTTTAGGTCTGCTTCTTTTTTTGAACTTTATTTGTCCTTGTGGTTTACATTTTTGGCATGAAAAACTGGTTCATCGAAGCTTCTGGTTCTCTCTTTTGATTTTGTATTAGAGTGGCTGGATTGCTTTTGTCTTAAGGAGTTCCCACAGAAGCCCAATTCAGGTGAGGGTCGGATGTTTCCAGGCTTTCTCCTAAGGTCTGGATCACTCCAGGAATGATTTTGGCCTCAGGAATTTGGGGGTTGGACTAGCCTGGCAGCCTGGCCCAGGAAAGATGCTGGTCTAGGGCAGCTGGTGGCTGTGCCACCGAGAGATGCAAAGGTAGATGGGGCGGGAAGAGGACCCAAGGCCTCCTGGGGACTGCACTGAGGAGCTGGGTTGGTCTAGATGCAAAGGATCAGGAAGAGGAATGGTCAGCCCCAGTGTCCCAGAAAGAGGCTGGCGGGTGTTGCAGGCCCAGGAAAGCAGAGGGAGCTGAGGTTGGGGGCAGGCCCAGAAGCAGTGCTCCTGGGGCCCAGAGAGGCACTATGTTGGTCTGAATGAAAAGGATCAGAGAGCAATATTGATTCCCCAGGTTTCTGGGGCCCCAATACAAGGAATGGGGCAGGGTCCAAACTCAGAGGAGAGAATGGCGGTGGAGATGGGAGGGTGAATGAGGCTTGGGGAGTTACGGCACAGGGGGCGCAATGGACTCAACCCAGAGAGAGGCCTGTGGGTAGGAGAGAGGCCTGCTATGGGTCCTGCAGGCCCAGGGAAGCAGAGGGAGTTGAGGGCTGGGCCAGACCCAGAAGTAGTGCTCCTGGGGCCCAGAGAAGGCACTACTTTGGTCTGTATGAAAAGCATCAGGGAGCAGTATTGGTTCCCCAGGTGTCTGGGGCCCCAAGACAAGGAATGGGACACTCACACTCAGAGGAGAGAACTGCTATGGAGATGGGAGGTTGAATGAGGCTCCAGGAGTCTAGTCGTGGAGGGCGCAACGGACTTACCCCAGAGAGAGGCCTGCAGGTAG
>NW_008355363.1:4910199-4934552 GCF_000622305.1 Nannospalax galili | reverse complement strand
TAAATAAACAAACCTCTTCCACTTAATTTGCTTGTTTCTGGTACTTGGTTGCAACACAAAAGTAACTAATAATGCATCTTCTATTTCAGGGCCATCTAAGAATATATTGGGAGCTGATAACTTGTTTCTTTAGTTTTACAAATTCATAAATGAAGAGGAATCATTCTATGAATTGTACCTGATAAACTATATTCAAAGCTTTATCCACATATGGCATAGAGGAAGATACTTCAATTTCTTCAGCTGTTGATATTTCTATGATATTTTTGATCTTTGGGTTGATGTTTTAATGGAGGGAGGCATTGGAGGAACTTTTGATTAAACATACATATATATTTGGCAGGAGCATGAAACTTTAGACACCATTGAGGAGATTGTAGTAGATGAAATGGTCTGTGAAATACCCACAGTTCCAAAAAGCTGTTAATATATTGTATTACATGCTAAAAAGAAATTTTCAAATGCAACTAACATCACCAATATTAAGACAGGGATATTACACCTAATTATCAGGTGGGTCCAGTGTAATTACATGAGTCTTTCACAGCCAACAACCTTTTCCAGTAAAGTTAGACAGACATAATGTCAGAAAGATTTGAAATTTGAAATTAACCTTTGTCATTTTAGTACTGAGAGATAATCTAAGTGAAAGTCATTAAGCTGAAACTTACAGAAAATTGTTTGTGAACATAACAAGTCCAATTTGGAAGTCTTAAGTTTAGAAGTTCTAAACTTAACATTGAAATGGAGTTTCACTATATGAGATTGCTTATATAGCCTGAAGTTGAGGAGGAAAGATCATGATTATAATTATATAGCTGGGGAGCATCAACATGTAGTTAAGAGCTAAAGCAATTTACCTTTTGTACTTTAGCAATCTGGATAGATGATAGGAGCAGAGATTTATGAATGGATTGATATATGGAGAATGAATCAGTGTATAGATAGATAATATTTAAAATATGAAACTAAATTCCTTCAAGGTACAAACACTCAAATTAATAAACAGATATGATTTATGAGGTAGAGAATAAAGAATGAGAAAGAACAAAGGTAAGGTTCTGTTAGGATGGATCAATTTGAAGGTGGATAAAAATGGAAGTTGAGGCTCTATACATAAAAATGAAATTTATATGTTGGTTAGAATGTGAAGGTAGTGAGACCTGGCAGGGACTGGCAGGCCAGGCAGACTGAGAGTTTTGATGGAGTCCATAGGGCTGTATGATGAGCAGCAGGAATTAACAGAGACGAAGAATGGAGAGAGACGAGAATATGATGAGAGGAGAGTAGTTTCAGAATTCAAGAATTGTGGTTTCCCAGATGTCTTCAAGGGTTGAACATGGGACTGAATTACAGCAGTATTCATGGGCGTCTTTGGTGGACTTTAATACAGATATTAGAACCAGGGACTTAGATTCTTAAGTGAGCCATCAATGAGATTTTTAGTTTGGTGGGAGTCTTTTGTGGAGTTTAATATAAATACTAGAGTGAGGAACTTAGATCACTGAGTCATCAATAAGATTTTGAATTTGTTGAGAACCAATTTTCACAGGATGAAACGTCTAAATGAATGAGAAAATTATGACAGAATTATCAAATTCATCCACAGAGATGAGGATTTGCCATGACATTTATTTTTCAAAAAGTGAATCTAGAATAAGGGCAGGGAAATGCAGGATCAGCTTCATGAAACAGAAGCCATGGAGCAAATATTTCAGGAAATTGCCCATAAATGGCATTGTTTTTGTTTTCACTATTTGTAAAGCATGCATGCAGCCACATGCTCTATTACTCCTCCTCAATGGATGCAGCTACCAGACACTTGTTTCACTAAGTCAGCTTTTACCTGTCCTTTAAAATTCAGCACAGGTATCATCCTGTCTACAAAGTCACCATTCACTGCATTAGGCTGGACATTCTTTCTCTGTTTCTATATCTATAAATTCACTACTCTCAATTGATTGCAGTTATCATGTTGTATACATATTAGAGCTACGTCATGGTAACATTTTTTCCTAGTTACTAGCAATTTTTCACATATAATCTGTTCCCAACAAATTTCATGTGAAGAAAAAAAACCTCAATATATAATCCCCATCACTACTACTTTCCATTTTATTTCATAAATCACTATGAAGTTAGAATTTATTCTTCATGTTTTTGACTGAAACTTTGTTAAATTGTAAATCTCAGGCCTATTCACACAATATTTTAAGAAAAATCTACTAAGTCAGTAAAGAATCTATTTTTAATAGGCATTCTATATGATTCAGGAAAATGTACTCAGAGCAACATATTTTAAAAAGTATTTCCTAATTTAAATGTTTAAGATATGGCTAAACAATTGGTATATACATAATTTCATGAAGGATGCATTAGATAAACTTTGTTTTAGCATTTTCTTTCTCTGACTTGGATTTTATAACTTTTAACCCAGTCATGTGAATGCTTTATGAGAATATTTTCTAAGCATCTATAAATATGAGCTGAGTGGTTGATAGTATAGAATGTCCTACAAAAATGAAGAGCAGTATGGACATAATTCAAAGCCAGAATGTAATTATGAGCGGATTTGAACTTCATTATCACCTTTCTACAAACATCAATAACAGAAAAGCAGTTACTTTGCTTCTTAGCAAAATGTCAAAAGATTTTTATCAATAGTTCATAAGGACTTACAATTATAGAATTACATAAGGAAGGATTTTGTTATCATAGCTCTATTTTATTATTATGTAACATGTTAAATATGTAAAATGGAATGGAGAATGATGTATGCCTGTGCTTAGCAACTCCTTTAAATAATAACCCATTTCAGATAAAATTGGACTCTAATAAAGTAGGCCCCAGTCAGCTCTATCTAATCACAATCAAAAGTAACCAATATTTTCAATTTTATGATTGTCATTGTCATGATATTAGTTTAAACTCTTACTTTGATACAATCTAAAATTTCCTGGTATAATGACCTCTGGCCAGGTCTATGCGAGATTATCTTGTTTATGATAACATTTGGGAAGACCTACCCACTGTGGGTGACATGATTCTCTAGGCAGGGAATCCTGAACTGTCTCAAAGTAGAGAAAGAGAGTTGAGGACAAGCACGCATGAGTTATTTCATTGCTCTCTGCTCTTGCCTGGGATGTAATGTGATTAGGTGTGTCAAATATTTGATTTGGGGACGACAGTTAGTTACATCCAAGATAAAAGTATCACTATGGCAACATTTGCAATACGTAGCATGGCAGGTCATGGCAATAGCCTATATTGTTCTGGGGGGGGTCTCTCGAATCCCCCCCAACCAACAACTCACAGGGAAATTATGCCTGCACAGGAGTTCTGTTAAATAGTGTGTGGTCAATGGAGGGAGCATGATAAGGCCATGTGGCAAAACTCCAATTAAACTATATTTTTGAAGTAAGCTTGTAAAATAAGACATTTCTCGATGGCTTTTTCAAACATCATAATTATTAGTTATATTTCTTTTCTTTCTTGCCCTCTGTATTAACCTTATTTCTTCCCCAGTTAATGTCTTCCTGTTTTCCCTCTTCTACCCTTCATGGCACCTATGTCTTTCTATCCCCCACTCTAGAGCTCTTTCTCCTCACCTGCCATCATGGAGCCTTTCTATTTTCTTGGTTTCTGAGGTTACTTTGGGTTGTATAGTCAAATCTAAAGACTCAGAGCTAGGATCTACAATTAAAAGAAAACATGGAGAATTTATCTGACCGGGTCTGTGTTACCTCGCTCATTATAATACTTTCCACTTCCATTCATTTACCTGCAAATTTCATGTTTTCTTTTTTCTTTGCATTTGAATAGAATCCCATTGTGTACATGTAACACATTTTCATTATTCATTCATGAGCTGAAGACCATTTCAGCAGTCCAATTTTAACCTCTCATCTCCAAGATCTGTTTTATTGCTCTTAATTTGTCTTGTTTCTTTTTAAAAAACTTGTGAATTTTACAGTCTTCTTCATTGTCCCCACCCACTTTCTTAGTTCTTTCTAAATTCAAAATTATAGGAAGTCTCTTGGAAATTTAAATGAGCATTTAAAGTAGACATGCCAAAAAATTGAGATTTTATTTAATTTTTATTTTTGGGAACTTTGGAAATTCACCTGGAATACCAGGATCATCTCTGTTTGTATACCAACACTGCCACACCAAACTTGAGGGAAATATACAAATGCAGTATTGCCATATACTCAGGACAAGAAGCTAAAGCACCTTTTAAATTATACCAATGATTTCCACACCCAGGGAGCTGCATTAGGCAGCTAGTACATTGTATACAGTTGTGAACAAATGATGTGCCAAGTGAGATTTAGAATCCAGGCAACAAGATGGGTGTGATTTGAGGGTAAACTGGAGAAAAAATGGATTAGGACTGGTTTCCATACAAGTACACCGATCAGCAAATGGGTCAATGTGCTAAATATCATTTGTCCCACTAAACTTCTGCTCTCCCACTTTGATTTCTGTTCTGGAAGCCTATTCCTTATGGTTTATAGACATCAAGAGGCCATAATGTTTTCTGGCTTTCAGTTTGGTTTGGCTAACAAATACTCCTGGAAAAAGACAAAAGAGCTGAAGCACAAGAACTCATAATATTTATTTACAAGGTATTCCCTCAGTGACATCAGTTTCAGCATCCTCTGTCTCTTTGTATAAGACATTTTTCAATAGTAGTATCAGGACTTGTCTCATAATCTACATCTATATTTTATGAATCAATGTCATTGTTGCCAGCACCATAAGTGAGTGTTAACTGCATTTTTAGGACCTGACTACAAAATATTAATCCAAGATAGATAGAAATTAATGTTTAATGGATTGAATGCACAGACATGAAAGAATTCTTTTACAGTTTAGTAGTGTTATGCTTGCCCAATTACCTGGGAATAAAATTTACAAGCTGCGGGATCCTGTGACTGATTTCTAGATTCAACAATGACCTGCAGTTAATATAGTAAATAAATATTTTTTCACCATAAAAATGAGAAATACTTCTCAAATCAAATTCCTAGAAAAGTATAATCAGCCTAACCTTGGAATTCACTATAATTGCAAATTATTGGAGATCGTACAGAGCTGCTTTTATTAGAAACTCTGGGGGTAGGACTCATAAATTGGTGTTCTTAGCAAGCCTTCCAGGTGATTCTGATATATATTGATGTTTGGGAATCAGTGTATTATAACATGGAGGTCAAACATGCAGTGGACAATATATGTAATCTCAACTTGGTAGTGCGATTGGACTCCATTCCAGCAAACAGTGAGAAATGTTGTGGTGGATTTGTGGTCCTTAATGTCAATGGAAGTAATGGGATCTGGTGTTGTAGAGGTCAAACGGTGGCTTACAACTATCAGAGACAAAGTATAATTTTACAAAATGTCAGATGCATTTTGATCTAAAGGCAATTGTTGCAATAACCAGCCAGCTGACCACATCTCCAGAAATGAAATACATTAATATTCAACTATCTTGCTGGTTAATAACGATAGAAATATTCTAAGTCAATTTAGAAGCCTAACTTGAGTACATATAGTGGGGATCTGGGGCCTCTTCTCTGTTTCCTCAGTGTCAATTTGATCAAGGCTTGCCAATTTAGGAGCAAAGTGTAAACTCTGTGGAGGGTTCTGAAATTCAGCCACAGGTATACACCATAAAAATTCGTTTAATATTTTTTCAGTAAAATCTTCAGCCATTAAAATAATTACCTGAGCACTGTAGAGAGAAAAATACTCTGACTTTCTCAGAATTATAGCTACTTACTGGGAGTTTGGGTTGTTATCTAGAGATTTTAGAATGCCACTGTATTCCACTAGTTGAATGAGGTAAGAGATGGCATCGTGGCCCATGCTCAATTTTCAATACATTTATTTGAATCTAAAGCCATTCTGAGATTATTTCCTGGGTTGTAGAATGTGTCATAGGAAGAAGAATATGAAGTAATTGGAAGGATTTTCATAATTGCTCCTTGTCTCACGGAGTGAGGGCTATTACGGCAGAAAAAGTTAATTGGGTGCTCCTCCCATGACAGGAAACCAAAAGCCTCCAAATTTTCATATAATCACCATCACCAAACCCTTCAGATATAAAATGTTTTTTATAACACTCTCTGTTGACACACTTGTCTGCCTGGTGCAAATGCCAGATGAATCATTGAAAATCACAATAGATTATTGCAAATAATGCCATTTACAGCCATGGTTTCAAATGTGGTATCTTTACTAAAGAAAATCAGCACAGACCCGAAAACTAGTGCATAGCTACTACGCTTTAAATGATTTTCTTTGATCTTATGATGAGTCAAGATTATGAAAAACAATTTATATTTTTACATGCGCAACAATGTACTGTTTACTGCATCGCCTCATGACCATTGAACTTTCCTACTCTCAGTCAAAATGTAGTCCAAAAAGACTTTGGTCATCTTGATATCACACCGATATTACTTTGGACCATAGACTGATAATATGTAAAGTGGACCTACTGAATTGGAATCATCAAGCACCCTACATCAGTTCTTATAAAATTTCACTAGGACAGTATCATTTTTCCAGATTTCCAATTTAACATTTTTGCATGTTGTTTGCTACATTTAATTTTGCATTTATAAAATATAACAAATGCAATTTTCCCAAATCGTAACATGTTTGGAAGGAAGAAGTATGCTAAATTGCCATACAAATTTTATACATTTCATTTTCTGTGTTTGTTTTCTGTATGTATCTTATGTTAAACCAATTATAAATAATTTAGGAACAGACATGAGTCCATGGATTATAATTTGAATAACACTGCCATGGATACATTAGTAAAAGCTATGAATACCAATGAGCAGAAGCTAAATTGGTTCAGGACTTATTATTAATGTAATTTCTGGGTTCAGTAGTCTTGGGTCTATTGGGGAATTTCCCTATAAAATGAGAGGCAAGTTGTCACACTACCACAAAGGATGAAAGAGATGCAATGCTTGGTCTACTTCTGTGGATTTGGAAGACAACATATTGCATATTTGGTAAAATTCTAAGATCTGTTGGTGACCCATCTTATTTTAATTAGGTTCTAGGGTTCTAGGAATGAATGGTCTCTCCATCAACTCCAATTCTAACAAACAGCAAGGCTTTATGAAGCAAAGGCCCTAAAGGTATCAGAAGTTTCTGGGACACAAAGAGAGATATTCACCCTGTAGAAAATCTTAATGGAAAGATAATAGTACATGCCCCTTGGGCTTAGGATAAAGTTCTTCTCCTACTTTATTCTCCACTTGAAAATAGATGCTAGTAGATGAACGAGCTCTAGAAGATTGAGTTAGTCATCATAACACAGATCTGGAATGCAATGCAAAAATTTTGAGCAACTTACCAGCAGTTACCACTCCTTGGCATTTATTATGGTTGGATATGAAGTATATCTGAAGATGATCATGCATTTTGGTCCCTAGCTGGTGCATAGGAGAGTCTTAAAACTTTAGTAGCTGTGATATAGCTAGAGTAAATAGGGAACTTGAGGATGGGAGTTTCTTCCCTTTCTTTAGCCTCCCTTTCTCCAATTTTGTATGAGGTAGAGAAGCTCCTCTGCCACATGTGGCCATTTCCATGATGTTACACCCAAGCTTCACTGATGGTCAAACATTCATGGACTGAATGTGAGCCAAAATAAATCCTCATTTGGTTAAGTTGTTTATGACAGATCTTAATCACAGGGACAAAAATGTTACTGCATTATTTAATCCTAATAATTTGACAACTTTTGGTCAAACAAACCTTGCATAGTGATGTTTATAGTAACTTTGTTCATAGTTGCTACACATAGAAACAACAAAGATGCACTCTGGTAAGTGAATGAATAGGTTATGGTATACCTAGACAATAGAAGGGAACTAAGGTATCAAAAGAAATGAACTAACAAATAGGAAAGAGAAGATAATAATGATTTGTCTAGTAAAATGGCATACACCTTTAATCATAGCACTGGGGAGGCAGAGGCTGGTGGATCTCCATGAGTGCAGACCACCTCCTGGTCTATAGATCAAGTTCTAAACAAGCCAGGGCTTCATAGTGAAACCTTGTCTCAATAGTAGTAGTAGTAGTAGTAGTACTACTACTACTACTACTACTACTACTACTACTACTAATAATAATAATAATAATAATAATATCACAATAATAATAAATAGTACAAAATGAAGATGAGGATATATAACATTTTAAATGTTTGCTATATGTTGGGAACTGAGTTAAATGATTTAAATGTTTCTTATTCTCAATAGTCTGAGATAATTACTCTTTTCTGATTTTTGTATATGAGGAAATTGTGCTACACAGAGGTGAAACAATTTGGTGGAGGTCACATATAAAGAAATGGGAGAGGCCAGGCATGGTACCACATGTCTTGAATCTCTGGGAGAGATTATAAGCATATATCTGGGAGACTGATACCAGCCTGATATACATAGAAAAAAAAACATGGGTGGTGGCAGGGGTGGGGGAAATAAACATTTCAATCCACTGCTTATCTGAGAGCCAATGTCTTAGAACCTAAAGTTTGCAAGTATACAAAATATATAATACAAGGTAAACTAAGGTATATGCCATTAATGAGTCAAGAAAAAGGGCTGTTCAGACTCCTGCAGGCATAAACCCAGTATGGTGGTACATGCTTGCAATCTTAGCTTTCCTGAAGCAGGGGGATCAGAAGTTCAAGATTATTCTTGGCTGTATAGTGAATTTTGAGGCCTGTATGGGATACATAAGATCTTGTTTCATTAAAAAAAAAAAAGATCAGTTCATTACAAGTACATAGATATCTCTGAATGTCTGACTACAATTTTCATAAGACATAAAGCAAGGACAATAAACATCTTAGACAAAATAATATGTGTAAAATATAGTTAAATGGAGAATGAGTACTGACAGCAGGGGAGATGACTCAAAGAGTAAAGTGCTTGCAATGGAAGCATGAGGGCCTGAGTTTGGATCACTAGCACCCATGTAAAAGCTGGGCATGGTGATGAAAATTTCTAACCCCGATGTTTGGGGGCAGGGAGTACTAGAGAATCATAGATGCTTATTGAATACCCAGGCTAGCTGATTCAATGAACTCCAGGTTCAGTTAAAGAATCTGTCTCAAAAAAATACAGACTGACAGAGGAAGACACCCAATTGTCATCCTCTAACCTCCACAATCTGTGGTCACCACCCCTTCACCCCTTTAAACAAACATAAACACAGCCATAAACATGTACACACACAAACACCACAGGGATATAGAGAAGATGACTAGTGTAGTGTAACTATCAACTTTAAAACTTCCCCTTCAAAATGAATTTTATAATTTCAAAGTTATCGAAGTACAAGTCTGGAACCCTAGGTTTTATTAATTCTCCTATCTCAGACTAAATTTTTATCTTTAGCCTAAGATCCTTCAGATTCTTTTTAGTGTTTGTAATTAAGTTTGTAATCTAGATTGTATCTATATTTCCCATTTACTTCCTTCTTTATTGACATTCTCATGGTTCCCCTTAACATAGACAAAGTTCATAGAATGTTATAGCTAAAGCTATTCTTCTCACTTATCAGATAAAACAAATCTCAGAATAACTTCAGTGCTTTCAAACTATTTTGCTTCAATGTGGAGGCAACATATTAAATGTTCAGGTAATCCATCTAAACTATTATTCCTAATATAATTCTGCACCATATTTTCTATCATAATGCATACTTACTTCTAAAGAATAGTATTCTCATGAAGTAGCAATGACTGTTTTAAAATTTTCCTTCCAAAATTCATTCCTGGAACACTGTTTTGACCATAATCAGCAGAATGAACACTATATAAAATCAACCTTTTCTTGAGTCAGTATGTGAAAATTAATGCAAACAAAATGAACATATTCTTCTACTACAACATATGTGGTCTCTTTGGATTAATTAGCAGTTTTCAGGAATGTGTGATAGAAGGTATGTACATTATTTTATGTAAATATTGAATCAGATATTTTAGAGTTCTCTTTTCTATTTAGATTAGGCTAGGTGATACAACAATTTTAAAAAATACTCAAGATCTAAGTGACTTAACACATAACAATTTATTTTTTACTCTCAAAAAATCCCATTGCAAGTTAATCAGTTTTCCAGGCAAAATCCTTCTAAAGTGTAACAAAAAGATACAGCTTGCATCTTCCATGAAGATTGGCCTTTGCTTTCAGGTTATGGTTGAAGGTAAAGAGAGAGCTGAAGAGACATGCAGAATTTGCCATTGCTCCAGTATGGAAATGACACATCACTTCTGTTTACAGTCCCTCTGACAGAAGTAGTCAAAAGGATCACCCAACTACAATGAGCTGGGAAGTGAATGGGAGCACAGAGATATAGGGTGATCTGAAAATGGCTTTGCCATATTATACAAATAATATAACTTTTAGAAAACATTTAATGAACAATCTTGAAAACTCTATATGGGTACAAAATACTTCTTAAATGTAATAGTTTTATCAGCATATATTATAATATTATATATATATATGTATATTGAGAAACAGTTAAATTTCTGAAGCTCCCAGGAGAGCAATCATGGAATTACTAAAATACTCCAAGAATCACACTGAGAGAACCTAATATTACCACTGTAACACTTTTTTTTTTTGGTCGCTATGTAGACCAGACTGGCCTTGAACTCACTGTGATCCACCTGCCTCTTTGTCCCAAGTGCTGGGCTTAAGGGCGTGCACCACCACTCCAAGTACAACCATTATAATTTTACTTGTGATTCAAAGAATCTGAAAAGAAATCAGGTATTTGAAAACAAGAACTATTGAGCCTCTCTCACCATGCCAAAATCGCTTGCAACATGACATTGCAATTAGTTTATCTTCTGTAATAGGTGTTTTTTGAAACACAAGTTTACTACTCTAATATATAAAAATGCAAAATAAGAATATTTTTCAACTCATTTTTAACAATAGTGGTGAAAACTAATCAGCAACAGACACAAGGCACCGGATCTTAGTAAAATATGGACACAGATAAATCATGTTATTATCGCCTAAATTTAAATTCTATTTTAGTTCAATACTAATGTTCAAGATAACAAACTTTTAAACAAAATACTAAGGTTTTGGCAGTAATAACAAGACACACAGCATACTAGAGGTCTGGCACTCAACTTGCTTATAGTAAAACAGCTTCAATATGAAGGCAGTACAATTTCTTAAAGACCTTCTTTTTACATGCAAAATATTTTGGCAAATGTGCAGTTTAAACATG
The DNA here is from genome assembly GCF_000622305.1 of Nannospalax galili. NCBI lineage: Eukaryota > Metazoa > Chordata > Mammalia > Rodentia > Spalacidae > Nannospalax > Nannospalax galili. Next base: position 4,923,272 of record NW_008355363.1, on the reverse strand, counting down.
GTAATGAAATGAAATTAATACCCAAAGATTAAGATAAAATAAACTTAAACTTTTTATATTAGCCATAAATCATATTAAAAAGGATTACCACTTGTTATAAAGAATATCGCTGCATAACTAAATCAACAGTATAAAATGTGCAAAAATTCACTATCTATGAATAAAAAGAAATCAGGGTCTATTTAAAATGACTCCATGTCAAAAACACCAAAGTTACCTTAAATCCTGTAATATTCTAATGCTAATTAGTATTTAGTTCTGTAGAGTGAATAGTGCTGAAGTGGAGGTAAATGTCATAGCTTTGAAGACTTATGCTGTACACTGCTTTCTTGTTCACTTGAAGCAGTATACAACAACATTCCAGAATTTCACTAACAAAAAAAATGGCTGCTGAACTGGCAAAAATAGGATGTGTAAGGATCAAAGGCACACTATTCAGCTAGCCAGAGTAGCACACACTCCCCCCTCCCACTCCCTGCTGCGAGCCCTTTCCCCATGTAAACAAAAATTTCTTGAAAAAAAATGTAATCCAACCAAACACATCTACAAAAGGAAAGATTTTTGAAACAATGTGAAGTCTTCACTTCAAAACTATAATTGTCACCTATATTGTCAACTATAATTGTCAGGATATTCCTGATTATACTGTAAAGATGTGTATAAATGACATATATTTAACTTTAGATACATTTTTGGTCAAAACTATTTGTTACCTAAAACATTTCATTTTAACTCCAAACATTTTAACCACGAGTAAGACAACAGAGCTTTATTTCCCAGAGGAATATACCTATTGGGCATAAAGACAAACAAACAAAACCCTATATTTAAACTGCAGGCAACAAATATGGCCCTTTCTGGCACAGTGGTATTTGACTGGCAATGCAAAGTCCAGGAATAAATCTAACAACACCGGGAATCTCATGCAGTTTGGTAAATATGCCCTAGCTTTCACAGTTGAAGTTTCTTTTAGACTTTTCTTCATTTTAAATAGAGAAAGCCTGTTTTTTTTCCCCGTGCTGTTAAACTGATTTATGACTTGAGCTAGACTTCTTCTTCTTCTTCTTCTTACTATGTTTCTTGTGATGTTTCTTCTTCTTCTTTTTCACTTTTTCCATGTTTTTATCTTGCTCTTCATGCTTTCTTTTCTTTTTTGCCTGTACCTCCTCATCATAATCTGATTCTAATGAGGATTCCGATGAAGATGGCTTATCCTCAGGACAAACCTTCTTTCTTTTTCTGCTGCAGCTTTTGGTGTATTTTTCTTTCTCAGCTTCATCTTTTGACTTCTTTTTCTTTGGGGGTAACACGTTGCCCTGTGATTCCAATTCACACATGGAGCTTTCTGATGATTTGTGTGAACGGTTCTTCTTTCTCTTCCTCTTTTTCTCTTGTTTCTTGGGCTCAACCTCAGAATCTGAGGAACTGCTTGAAGAATCAGAGCTTGGTGAAGATGTACTCTGACAAGATTTCTTCTTTTTCTTTTTCTTTCTTTCTTTTCTTTTGGATGATCTTACTTTTCCACATAATACTTTCTCTCTGCTTTTCTCAAGCTCATCCTTCCAATTTTGATTCATTTTTTCTTCAAATTCAGCCAATGCCTTGGAGCCTTTCTTTTTGTTCTCTAATTGCTTCTTCACTTCTTCCCAGGTGGGCCTTGGTCGATTCAGATAATCTTGTATTGTTGGACCTGCAGACTGACTGGCACCCCTCCATCTGGCCATTGCTATAGGATTCATGTAGGCCACCCGGTTATCCCGTTTCCCCATGGTGTCAGGTGTTTCTCAGAACGGACTATCACTTGCCAAGGAGAACAAGGTTTGGGAAGCTTCTTGAAATCCTCATCTGCTGGTGTTCCAAGCAGTCTCCATTCTGTGGTAGAAGAAAATGGAAAAAATATAGAAGACTTTTAACATAAGAAAAAATGATATATAAACTTTTTTTGTTATGATCATTGTGGAAGAGGAAACAGAAAAATTGTAGGAGTTAGAGTTAGGAGGAACACCAGAGTAAAACAGAATCTTTTGGACATGAAAGGACTATGTCACTTATGAACTCACAGCAGCTGAGGTTAAACAAGGCCTGTACAAGATCAAGCTGGTCAACAATCCACCATGGGGAAAGGTGGGGCTCAAGAGCTCCCACCCCTAATTGAGAAGCTATTGATAGCTGATAACTTCTGGGAGAAAGAAAGCCAGTTTTCTTTTCCTTTTTTTTGGGGGGGGTCTTTTTGAAACAGGGTCTCTCTGTAGCCCCCGCTGTCCTGGAACTCACTATGTAGACCAGGCTGGCCTTGAACTCACAGAGATCTGCCAGTTTTCTTTAAGGGTACCATCCCTAGTAAATTCACCATGCTCCAATGGATGTCCCCATACCCATAAGTATATGGGCAGCACGAATAGGACTTGGTCAGTTATCAAAAAAAAGAGGATAAGAAGTTGGGAGGGCTGAAGAGTTGAAAGCTTGATCCGGTAGTTGATAGGAGGAAAAAGGTAAGGTAAATGTGATCAAAATACATTGATTGAAATTCTCAAATAATTAATACAAATATTTTAAAAGAAATTTCTAAAAATCTTCTATTTTAGAAACAAATTTTATGCACATTTAAGATTTTTTTTCTTATTAGAGACACTGTTATACCTCATGTAAGCTTCTGACAGGAATTAGAAGTATTTAATAACTATTTTCCTTTTTATGTACCATTACTAGATTGGGCCCTTGAAAGCCCAATAATTCCTCTCATTCCACTCACTTATTCTCAAGTATATCTTTATCAACTTTCTCCAGGCCATTATCACCTCACATTTGGATTTTAATCCTTAGTATCTATTAAGTGTATATTACCAAGGACTGCTTCATTGCTTTGCAATTGATTTGTCCAATCCCTAGCCTAAGCCTATGAAATTGATCCCATTATTACTCCTGTTTCCAGACAGAGAAATTTAAGGTTAGAGAATTTGAGTATAACCCACACAAAGTAACAGAGCTAAAATATAGTACTACCAAGTACTACCAAGATTTAGTACCAATGTAGTACTACCAAGATTTAAACCAAGATTTCATTTCAAACCCTATGTATGTAACACATTATATTTCTCTCTTATGTCAACTTCAGATTGGTAGGCCTAATTCTACTCTTTCTCCATACCATTCCAAGCCCACAGTAATCAGAGGGATCATGAAATAAACTTAGAAGCTTTACGTTTTATGAGAATTCAATAAAAATTTATTAAAGTATTAAATTATTTGAATTGTGTCTCTTTCTTACTTTCATCTAGTCACTAACTCTTCTCAATTCTCTTGGTTCATGAAGCATGCTAATCTCCAAACTTGGCCAATGTAGCTAGTTTTATACATCTTTCAGGTCTTGGTTTAGATATCAATTTCTCAGAAAGAAAAGATTTAAGATTAATTATATAAAATTCCTTATTTTATGAGATGCACAGGTCAAACACCAATAATTTCATATGCCCAAAGTAATAAAGAAGTAGCTTGCTTATGTATATATTTCATCATTAACACCTATATCTCAGTACATTCCTTCCTTAATTTATCAGATGTACTAAACTGATAATCATGTTAGAATTTATTTGTGCATGTGTGTCCATTCAAACCTAAGGCCAAGAGGAGTAAACACCATGCTTAGCTTATTGCCCATGGTATTTCCAGTATATAACATAATCTGGCTGATACTAATACTCAGTAAATATTTGTTAAGTTATAAACAAACCTAAGATTTGATACCTGGATGGCTATCTGTGTGAGATGGATATTCAGAGAGGGATTCCTGGCCCTTGTATTTTTTTGATTTTCTGAGATAGGACCACCCTATGCAGCCCTGGTTGGCCTGGTATTCCCAATGTAGACCAGGCTGGAATTTAAAACATAGACCAGCCTGGCCAAAAACTCACAGAAATTCACATTCTTCTGCCTCCCAAGTTCTGAAAATAAAGGTGCTTGTCACCATGCAAGGGAAGAGCTAGTCATTTTATTGTGCAGGAATTTTGAAGGATACAAAATTCATCTGAGAAATAAAGGCAAGGCATTTCAAAAGGAAGAAACATTGTGTGGAAAAAAAAATCACAAGACTGTAATTTGAAAGATTACCGTGCAATTAGTGATGGTGGAGCCTAAAGGGCAAGAAGGTAGGGTTGGACATAAAGATGCATATGGAATAAGAATCTGGCCCAATTGGGTCATTTAAAAATCTTAGATTTTGTTCTGTCCTTGATAAGAAATCAAATGACATCTTGTAAACAAAAGAGAATTATAACCAGACACTTCACAGATTATTCGGTCAAGTTCTATCTTCACTCTTGGTTCTTTAAATCAACCTATCATATCTACTCAACACAATTCTGACATTATAAACATGTCAGTGACTGAATGATAGTTTCCTGTGTTTGATTTGCTATGTTCAGGATCTTCTTCCACTTTAGTTCTCTCCAGCTCCTCTTAGGTATTTCTGTCCCTTTCGTTCTTACTTCTACCCAAAAGACCCATCAAACATTACTGTCTTTTTAAATTACCCACCAGGTGCCCATAAGCACTTTAGTTTATATTCCATTTGATGGTTCTTTCTGTTACTTGACAAGTAAAACAATTCATTCTAATTTTAGTTATTTGAGATTTAGTCTTGATATTAGCTAGAAAGTAGGAAAATGCCAGTTCACAAGGGACTTGGATCTCTGCTAAGAAGGTTACAATTATTCAGTTGGGAATAAAAGGAAGTTAATGAGGAGATACTATTTCAAGCAGGAGAGTGATATAGTCATATTTGCGTCTTTAAGAGACAATTTTAATGGAATGAAAACTGGATTAGAATCACGTGAAACTGAAGGCAGTGAAATGATTTACACATCCATGCATGCAAGCATGAAATAATTCAATAAACAGTGATCCTATAAATGAAAATGCAAAAATATTCATGATATATTGAAGACTATTCTACTGCATTAGTGAATATTTTGACATAAGAAAGAGAGGAGAGAAAGAATTAAGGGCATGATTCTGGGTTGTCACATTAAACCATCCCATTGACCAGGTCATTATTCTCCTGCTTCAGGACAAGCTCCATTTGCCCTGCTCCAGGGCTCACATCCACTATACACTATATAGAATGAGTTAGAACAGTTTACTCTGTCCCTATCAGCTAGCCTTGGGCCTATGGCCCTTTACTCAGCTTGAGAATGCCAGACTAGGTAGTGTGGAACCATTACATCCCTCAAATAAGATAGAAAAAAAAAATCAAAAGGGAAAACTTAGAGCACAGACTAATTATTCACATCTGATGAGATAGTAACCAAGTTACATCAACAATAAGAACAGTACCAGACTTCAACTCAACAATGGCAGGATAGAATTTCATATCAGATACACAATCAACATCAACAACAACAACAACAACAAATCCGTATACCCAGGTCACAACACAAAACACACAAAATATGAATAACTAACACAATATGTTCCCAGAAAATCTTAACCAGTTCTACAGAAGTGTTATACAATAACAACTACCCAGCAGAATGCTAAGACACAGAATTTAAAGGATCAAAAACATAAAGAATTCAACAACTTTAAAGACAAACACTCAAAGAACTCTAAGAGGATAGGCATCAACTCCTGATTACACTTAAGAAAATCAAATATACAGCTGAATAAATCAAGAAGACAATTTAGGTTTTGAAATTGAGTTCGGCAAAAAAAACATAGAAATACTGAAGAAAACCCATGCTGAAATGAAGATGGAACTGAAACACTCAATAAGCCAATTTGAAATGACTAAAGAAAGCATCACAAAAATAATGACTCAAATGGAAAACAGAATAATAAGGCTGGGTGATAAAGTTGAAGAATTGGACCACTCAAGCAAAGAGTATGAATTTAAAAAACAAACCACATGAATGAAATATGCAGGAAAAGTGGGACACCATAAAAAGATCTACACCTCACAGGCATAGAGGAAGGAGAAGAATTTCAGGTCAATGGCATTAACCAGATCCTCAACAGGATCATAGGAGAAAACTTCCTCAAATTAATCAAAGACATACTTACAAAGATACAAGAAGCACACAGAACATCAAAGGGTAAGATCTTCTGAAGAGAAAGTCAACTTAAGACAGGGCATAGCTGATGGAAGCTGCGTGCCAATGACAGGTAAGGCTTTGCTCTAACAGAGGACAACCTAAGACAGGCACGGTCCTTCTGTTCTGGATATAACGTGATCTGGCATTATAAAAAATAAAGAAAGGGGAATTGTGAAGGCCTGAGTTCTGATCTGAAGTAAACTCAGAGCTGGAATGGGACACCTCAGTTCCCGGGGAACTTGGATATTCTTCTGCAGTTATTCTTATCATGAGAATGACTGTTCCTTGAACCCTATTAAACGTACCTAAGTAAGCTTGTATAACAAAGCTGCATAGCTAATAAAGTTATAAGTAAAGAACAGAATGTTTGATAAGCACGGAAGGACAGATACGATTCCAAAAAGGGCGGAGCCCTGGGAACACAAAGGTACTGCAAATATCATAAAGGTACTGTAAACATCATGATGAGATAATTTGGCTTGAGAAGAACATTTTCTCTTCCTCTTGTTGTACTATAAATAAGGTTGCTTCTTAGAATAAAGCATGCACTGCTTCATACTCCTCTGCATCCCCTGCATCCTGATTTCTCCTCCACCTATACCTCAGAGTTCCCAAGCCCATCAGGCTTGAATTGTGGTCACTGAACTGTAACACCTTCCCCCAGTGACATGCTTCCTCCAGCAATGCCACACTTTCTAAAGCCTCCCAAAACAGTGCACCAACTGGGGACAAACTTTCCAAATACTTGGAGCCTATAGTTGACTATTGCTGAAGACAGGACACTTCAGACATAGGATTTGGAGCAATCCATTTGGAACTGACCTGGAAACCTCTTCCTGAAAGTTAGCTCTCATACTATCAGAGGATGCTATGGCAGCTGCCAAGAGAGAAATCCAATCAATGATCCTACCCAGCTGTAAAGCCTTATAAATACAACGACTGTCCCAGGAAACTATGTCTATTGATGCTGTAGTGGTGTTTCTATTTGGGGTGTTATCAGCTGCTATCTAATTTGACTTAATGCCTGCTTAATGGAAGGAAAGGCATGTATACTATTGTAAACATAGTCAAACACACATGACTAGAGAGGTCATAGATCCTACAGAAAAACATCTTTTGTCACATCCCTTGAACAAAATATTTTCCTACTGTCTTATAATGTTTATCCTTATTTACCAACAAGTGTACTTTTTACTCCTCATGAAAAAAAGCTCCTTTTTGCAACAGATGGATACTATTATAGAGCTCCACAACTTGTCAAACACAGAGATTATCTATGAGGCACAAGGCCCTAAGAAATATATCTACAATGCAACCTCTACACCTAAAGCTAAGGGAACATTGCAGAAGGGGGCAGAAATAATAATATTAATGCTCCTCTAAACTATCATTAGCAAAGCTTCCTCATGAAACAGATGGTGATTAATCCAGAATGTTACAACTGGAAAATGTGCAGAGCATAGAAGACAGTATGGGAAGCACACTTGTATTAAATCTCTGTGACTCTTGTCTCAGGGACCATTGTGCAGATAAGGTATGAGTCTAAACATGATGAAGATGTATGAAATCTGCAAAAAAATTCAATAAATATGATAAATTGAAAAAAATCATATCATTGATGAATAGAACAAATGGAAAGGACTTTGGTCAAAGCCTCTAAGTTATATTTTTAACTCATGATATCTGATGTGTTTGTGAGATAGCTTAATGCTTTGCATGTAGAAAATATGATGTATTGGTACTGCTACATGGGAAGTAATCAAATAGATATAATATTAGCAGTCACTGAAAAATGACAAAAATCATGAAAGTGTCTTGCATGAGGACTTCAAATTTAAAGTTTGAGCCAAGAAGTCAACATCTATCTATAATAACTTTTATAAAATTAGCTACTCTATAAAGACTAAACATGTATCAGAAAATAATTGAAATGTCACAAAAGCAAAAGCAAAAATTTTAGTCAAGACAATAATCCTCATAGCTATGTAATGTTTATACTTTCTACAGTAATCAAGTATTATCTTTACCTTTGAAAAATTCAGAAGAAGAAAGAAAAGATGTCATAAACAGCAATATGAAATGCAGCAGATGATCAAGTGAATTTACATATAAAAATATACATTATAATCAGCTATTAGAAGTCACTAGTAATCTTTGCTAATGTAATTTCAATTAAGCAGTAAGAGAAGCAAGATGACAGTGGCAAGAGGAGAAAATATAGAGTACATAGATTCATTAGAGAAGAAAAGAAAGTATCGAAAGGACAAATATGGCACATTTTCTTTTATTTGTGGGGCCTCGATTTTAGAGTTATATAAATCACATAGTTATATAAAATAAGATGACATGAAAGTACAAGCAAAACAGTCATGGAATAAATGTAGCTATCAGGAATGGGAAAGGTGAAAAAGGAGAGGATAGAAATCAATCTAGGTACATGGACAAATATGTTCAAAGTACCTTATATATTTGTGTAAAGTGGTCTTATGTAATCCATTAAAATCATTGTTAATGTAAATGAATCAACGAAAGTAATATAATGAATGGCTCAATGTTAAAGATTATTTTTCTCCTTTGTCTTACAATAAAAAAGAATTTAGCATATTCAGAGGGTGTTTAGAACACAGCTTCTTTATGGAGAACCTTTAATGAATGTGAGAGTCATAGTAAAAAGGTTCTGGACATACAGTGAGCCAATTTTAATTCAAAATTAAATATATAATGAATCTAAAGTATTTCTAGCCATGCTTGTCTCTTTTATATTGTACAATTTGCCCACAGCCTTTGTTCAGAACACACAATATGCAGACTTTGCACCGCACATACCAGCATGCCATGCAATGCCAACGAATAGTACCTGAAACAACTCAGCTCTGATATTATTGTGCATTATGAATTTTAGTGGATTTTGCTCTACAGACATATTTTCAGACTTTATAGAAACATAATGATTTAATCATGGTAAATAAAGACTATTAATAACTTCATATCATCATTCCTCATTGTGTATCAAATTAGTTTATCTTTTGTATTGCATTAGAATTTTGATTTTAAAAGCTATTTGAGTTACTGACTTGAGTTTCACAAAAAATTATGAAATTAATTTTTGGCTTGGAATTAAGGCACAATTTCCAATAATTATTGAAATGGCTAAATATATTTCTGCTAATGTGTCCTAATATTTATATTAAATGCTATTCTGAGAACTGACTACTGTAAAATCAAAATGCCAATCAACTCTGAAAAATGTTGAAGATACTGCTTGCCCTGCAATATCAAACAGTCAGTCAAAGTTCACTTATTTCTGCAAAAATAAATCAGCATAACCATCTCATTACCATGCAAATTTCCTTACATTTATAAGAAATGGTAAAATTATATCTATATCAAAATTTTTAATGTAATTTTCTTTATAATTTATTATCAATAAATGTTTAATTTGTATTATATATTATTTAAAGTCATGTAAATATTTATTGAGTAGGCATCTCCAGTAGAAAATTTTTGAAGAGCATTGGTCTAGAAGAAGAAAGGACGAAGCAACTAGGTTTGATGAGGGTAGGTAAGATAGAGAATAATTGACACACAAAGTCAAATTTGTAATAGAAAAGCAATGGTCATGGTAGAGCACACTTGTAATCCTAACATTTGGAGGTAGGTTCTGGAACATCAGCAGTTCAAGTTCAGCTTGAACCACATAAGGAATTTCAAGACCATGACACTGACTTAAAAAAGGAATAGAATCCGATGCACAGGCTGAGTACATTTTTTCTTGTAAGAATAGAAGGGAAATACAAAGAAAGTATATGGGAGATTAGTGGGAGATAACTATGTTTTACATATATATGAATATATACACCATAGACATTGTTTTCTCTTTCTAAGAAAAGACATCATAGGATATTGTGAGACCACTGTTAAATTTGAAAATACAAACAGAGGATAAAGAGAAACAGCATTGACATCAAGCAAAACTGTGAAATATGTGAGAGGTCTTTGGACTAGAGAATAAGTGTACTCCTTTCCTAGAAGATAAAGCAAAGGCAATAAAGAGGAAAGGTAACATTAACTCTTGCTCATATATGATATTTTATATGCATTTTTTTCTTATTTAGTTATTTGACAACTTCATAAATGTATTCTTGTTACTTTTGCCACCTCTCCCTATCTCCCTCTACCCCTATGAAGTCTTCTCCCTTCCTACCTAGCTGTCCCTTTCACAGATTCTTGACTTTGAGTTTTGTTGTGTGACCCACTTAGTTTAACCATGGTCATCTTTGTAACCAACAGATTGGGACTCTCCATTGGAGCCTGGTAGGGTCACCAGTGGGTAGAAAACTGAAGGCAATGATCCCTCCTATTCGTAAATCTTTCCATAGGAAATAGTTCAGCAGTGAGGGGCAGGGCCACTCAGTCCCTCTTCCATTTTCCATCGTTGCATGTCTGTTGATGTGTGCATTTTTATGCAGATCCCATGTAGTCATCTGTAGTTGCTGAGGATTTGTGATTACAGTGCCTGTGTATTGCCAAGAAGATGGAATTGTGCAGTCCTTAACATATATTCTGGCTCTTACAGTCTGTCCACCATTTCTTCCCTACTGTTTGCCCAGCTTTGGAAGGGACAGTGTAAAAGTGTTCATTAGTGGTGAGCACTCAACTGTCACTTATTGTATGCATGTTTTGCTGGAATAATTCTTTCCCATCATTAGAATTCATTTGGAAAGAGCACATTCTTTAGATCTGAAAGTGGAAACTGTCTATGGGTATAAGCATACATATTTAGAAGTCTTACACAACATTCAAAAATGTACTGTGGCTGGGGCTGGAGAGAAGGCTTAGCGGTTTAAGAGCACTGACTGCTCTTACAGAGGACCGGGATTCGATTCCCAGCACCCATATGGTGGCTAACAACCATCTGTAACTCCAATCCTGGGGGAATTTGATGCCTCCTTCTGACCTCCATGGGCAGTGCACTTACACACATGCAGGCAATGCACTCATACACTTAAAATAAATATAATAAATAAAATATTTTTTAAAATGTACTGTGGCTTACCTTGCCATTTTTATTATAAAGCACAGAACACTATTTTTTCATTGCTTCATATAAGTCCTTTCTGATCATTTAATATGTGTCAAATCCTATGCTATATACCATGGAGACAGTGGTCTACTAAAAGTAATAGTCATTACACAAATATTGAGCAAATGAAGATAGACTGTATTTGTCACTGAAAAATGGAAAAAAAATGAAAAGGATGCTATGATAAGTATAATGAGAGTTCCAATTCAGAAGATGTGTTGGGTAGCTTAAGTTGTAACGTTGACACACTTGGGAAGACAGAACCTCAATTTGGAATTTTTTTTAATGAAATTGGCCTGTGGACATGTGTTTTAGGTCCTTTATTGATTTCTGAGTGATGGGAGAGTACCCAGCACACTGTAGGTAGTTCCAAACTCTGAACAAGTCATCCTTGGTTGTATAAGAAAGCAAGCTGAGCAGAGGCCAGAGCAAGCCAACCCACACTATCCCTCTGTAGTCTGTGTTTCAGTTCCTGCCTCCAGGTTCTTGTCCTGGGTTCCTGCCCCGACTTCCCTCAATGATGAACTGGTAATGGGACATGTAAGCAGAATAAACCCTTTCTTCCCCATATTGGCTTTGGACAGAGTGTTTTATCACAGCAAAAGAAAGCTAACTAGGGCAGATGAGGTGGTCAAATCTGAGAAACTGATATATAATGTAAAATCTGATAGATAATTCTGTGCTAGCCAGATAAATAGAATGGTAGTAAAAAAAAAAGAGAGATAACTGACTCAAAATTTTAAGCAGAAAGAACATGTATAATAAAACCCTGAGGTAAAAACAGAAAAGCTGAATACAATGCAAAATATTCCTATTAGTATACTGTAATAAACTAATTCGTCCTAAATTCTTCTTCTTACAAGTGAATATACATTTGTCAGTGAACATGTTCAGGTAGAACTCTCTATTAAACTAAGCTTATAAAATTCATATTTTAAAATTTCTCACTGTAGTTCCTACTGCAAAGATCACTAAAGCTAGTTATTAGACCTCTAGTTTATAAATTTTCACTGAATTTTCAGTGATATATGTATAACTGTTCATGAATTCATGAATTCTCATAGACTCATGCACTTAAAGATGGTAGTCAATATCTCTGAAGTTTGAGTCTTAAGAATTCAACTCTTTTGAAATGGGTAGGAGACCCCAGTCTTAGCTGATCACTACTTGGTAAGGAAGAGTTGATATTCTTTAAGGGAGTAACACTATATTGGTTGACCAGGCTCCAGTGGATGATCTTATACCAAGGAACATCTGGGTACACAAACCTGATTTGAAAGACCTTAGCATATATGACAGAATGCATGAAATCTGGTGGGCAGGCTATGGGGGTTCAAACAGTGGAGGAGGTCTAAATATGATTATGGTGTCTGAGGGGCTGGAGAGATGGCTCAGAGGTTGGCATTGGCTGGTCTTGCAGAGGGTCCAGGTTCAATTCCCAGCACCTATGTAGCAGCTAACAACCATCTGTAACTCCAGTTCCAGGGGATTCAACACCCTCTTCTTACCTCTGCATGGGTATTGTATGACACAGGTACACTTACATACAGGCAGGCAATACAATCATACACAGAGAATGAAATAAATTAAATATTGTTTAATAAGATGTATTGTATGAAGTATCCAAATTTCTATAAAAATATATATTGAGGGAAGCTAACAACCATCTGTAACTCCAGTTCCAGGGGATTCAACACCCTCTTCTTACCTCTGCATGGGTATTGTATGACACAGGTACACTTACATACAGGCAGGCAATACAATCATACACAGAGAATGAAATAAATTAAATATTGTTTAATAAGATGTATTGTATGAAGTATCCAAATTTCTATAAAAATATATATTGAGGGAAAAAGGGGGTTCTTTTAGTTAGCTCCCTATTGTGGCCAGATACTAAT
>NW_008355363.1:4898517-4910164 GCF_000622305.1 Nannospalax galili | reverse complement strand
ATATATATACCCATCATTTCATTTTAAGTATTCTAATACTTATTTTTTACTGTTAGCAGGCACTGCAGGATAATTTTGTAGACATCTCGCATTATCTGGAGTCAGCTATTTCTGCAAAGAGTCAGTGATTTTTCACAAAATAACAACATTTAAAAAAAAACCTAGGATGCTGAGTGTGTTCGCTGCTATTTGCACACAGTGATGATTAGCTTTTTGCTTCTTTTTGTTTTTGTTTTTTTTTCAGTGATGATTAGTTTTATCTGTTAATTTGGCATAACGTGGAAACACCTGGAACAAGAGTCTTTCAATGATCAATTGTCTACATTGGGTTGGACTGTAAGGACTATCTGTGGGGGATTGTGTTCATTGAGTTAAGTGAAACTGGAGGATAGTCTGCTCTGGGTGGCACTGTTTCCTAGGCCAAGGGTTCTGAACAGTATAAGAGTGAAGAAATCAAGCTGACCCTAAGTGATCAAGTGTGTATGAACCTGTTATTTTTTCCTCTGATTTGACTGTGATGTGATTAGCTATTTGAAGTTCCTGCCAGGACCTGTAATTATGAGCTGAAATAAACTCCTTTGTTCCCTAAATAGCTTTTTGCAGGGAATTTCATCAAAACAACAGAAATGATACTAATACAGGTATGTTGCTTCCAGTCCCTCAAGGAAGACTGGTTTAGGAAATACAAAGAATTCATTTAATCACATATTGTTTGAGCTACAGATATGAATTATTTAGAACTTATACACATACCACTTAGTTGACTATAATATAATATCAAAGTGACATGACAGTATTTTTCTAAAATACTGTTTTTATATTTTTATATGCAGTGAGACTTGGCTACACATAGTATCATTTAATTTCCTGAAAATTGCAATCATTCTATTTAAGAGATTATATGACATAAGGCAAAACTAGCTGTACACTGACTTTTTTTTCATCTATGTGGCATGACTACTAATAACAATATACACCTCAAACAAATAAGGATTTCCTCTCATATCCTCTACTCATATTCACAGTTTCTACTTAACAATTTCTTTATAGCACAAATTTTGTAGAAACCCTTATGAAGATCTCTTAAGTAACAAAGCTTACATCAGTGTAGCTCAGCCCTAAACATATAAAAATCAACTTAACTTATGACCAGTATGAAATTAGAATTTTATTTAAATTCTTTAAGTAGCTCGATTTGCCTTTATTGTGCGTGTGTGTGTGTGTGTGTGTGTGTGTGTGTGTGTGTGTGTAGTACTCTTAAATGGAAATATTTTATATTAGAGAACCAAGTGATGCCTCGAGAGGTACAAAATTGGATATACAAGCTGGTATATTCTAATCTATGTTAACTTTTCCCTCATACCTAGATTTACTAAGATATACTTGTCATCTCTTCTAACAGCTCATAAAAGATTGAGGCCCAGGGCTGAAAAGATGGCTCAGAGGTTAAGAGTGCTGGCTGTTCTTACAGAAGACAGGGGTTGAAACCCCAGCACCCATATGGTAGCTAACAACCATCCATAACTCCAGTTCCAGGGGATCCAGCACTCTCTTCTGACATCCGTGGGCATTGCATGAAAGAGGTGCTGCCTAGGGAATACACTCATACACATAAAATAAATGAATAAACACAAATTTTAAAAAAGATTGAGGCCCTACACATAGGGAAAAAAACAAACAGGGGAGTTCTGTATTATTTCTCAAAGAATACATGTCTATACACAAATATTTTTGCATGGTTTTAAATCATTTTACTCATCTTTCTCAATTTCAAATATGTCAGTGCTCCAACCCACTATGAACACATGAAATTTTTTATGGATTTATGAAAACAGAACAGAGATTTTTGACACATGTGAATATTCTCACAGTGAAATGGTTAAATGAATTATAACTATCTGTGGAAGCTAAGCAAATTTATATGAGTCATGGGTCTTCTCGTGTTAGAAATAACAGCATATTCACATTCCTTAAAAGTCAAAGGTCACAACATATAACCTTGTGAAAAGGGTTTTATTCTAGATGTCTAGTAAACTTGACTGTAAGATATTTTCAGAAGCAAAATAAACTGTGAAATTAATTTGTCAAAAATCTCATAGCTAGTTAGAGATTTAAAAAAAAAGACTAGACTTTGATTAGCATTATTTAAACCTATTCCTATCTAGGGATGTTCCAATGAAAGCAAGCTTGTAATTCTATCCAAGTAACAAAATGAAAAGGCAATGATTATTTGAAGTTTTATAGCTATACCTTGTATTCAGGTCATAAGCTAAATTTTTTTTGAAAGGATAAAAGAGAGTTTAATGAAAATAAAATTTAATTTAACTGATGGTACACATTTCTATGTATTGAGACATCCTAAAGCAAGTGTTTTGCTAAGTTATAGAGTTGATATAAAATTTTCATATATTTATAGCATAAAAGTTCTGTGGTGTGGTAGGGTAGAGATGAGAGTTTAGGCCAGATTAGTAATGTATTTTTCTGCACTGTCACTTTTACAATATTGAGGGTATTTTGAGAAAATGGAAATGTGCAAAATATGTCAGCCAAACATTTATTACTTTCAATATCTTCTCTAACTCAACCTGTTTACCAGATCTGATTCTACTTTTCCCTTCTCTCTTCACACAAACTAGAAAAGTGATAGTTGTGAAATAGTGTTGTTATAATCAGTCAAAAGAAAACTATTTAAATCAGTCTTAATAATCCATATCATCAACTAAGTATTTCTTCCTTTTCTATTCCAGTTTGGTAACTACTTATATCTGTTCCTTTGCATAGCGATATACTTCTTGCATATATAATTGTGGAGTATCATTTGTAATTTTCTTTTGTCTCACTATATTGCCAATCCCTAAAATATGTAAAAGGACAAGGCCCAGTTTATCTTATGCTGTATTTGCGGTTTTCACAGATAGTCTGAGTTGTAGAATTTGCTAACTTGACAATTAGCACAGTGTCACATAGAACAGTACATTAGATATGCTTTAAACACTCACTAGATCATTATGAGCATTTGTCATACAGTATAGCTTGAAAGTGAGACGGTATCTGTTTTCACTTAGTCCTAATTTTAAAGGACATCCTTTGACAGATACTAAAGTAACCTGCCCATATACTTGCTTGAATTAAAGATATGAAGATCTCAATGCATTCACATTGTTTACCCTAAAGTCAGTAACTCTTTTCCTCTATGAAATAAAATAATTTAATGTCCTAATCCAGCAACAATCCTGAATGTTAGTATACATATAACTATTCAATAAAGTGTTCTAACAAGCAGGTTTATCAACTCTATTTGATCCAATGAAGTCTAAAATTTGACAAAACTTATTTTTTCCTCATCAGAATGAAATTGATAACTTTAAAGAGATAAATATGTAGAAAGGTGTCTCCAGATCAGCTGGTTCCTCCAATGGGCAGGGCCTGACATGAGCAGGAAGGAGGAAGGGAAGCTGGGAGCCATCTTGGGATGGAAGCCAGGAGCTGCTGGTAGAGTGTGATGGTATAGGAAACTCACAGCTAGCACAGCAACTCAAAGACAGAATGGACTCATTCCCTGTGGACCTGGGGCAAGATCACTGGCCATGGGAGGCGTGAGCAAATGTGGGGCTATGGGCATGGCATGGTCTGAAAAGATGGGCTCTGAGTGGTGGTGGTGCGGGGCTAGGCACTGGGTACTCATTCCTTTGTAAGTTAATAAACTCACATAAAATATAGCATATGGTTCGTCTGATAGTGCAGGAGACCAGAGAGAATTCAGGTCACAGAATTGGCATAGTTGGCAGGATATGACAAAACAGAATGAGTTTTAGAAGAGCGCTGATGGCAGTGCTGATGTAGTTTTTGCAATGGGTTACTAAAAAGAGGCCAGCCACACAAAAGTGGGGGCCACGGCTATGTTGTAAATGTGGGGATATGTTGTGGGTATGTGAAGATTTGTTAAAAGTTACACAAAGGTTAGAAAATCTTTTACCTTCTCTAAACTCAAAGGAAGTACCTGGAGAAAGAGAGCGGCCACTTTTCATCATAAAAGATATGCCCCAGGCAGGAGAAGCTGAAAAGGCTGCACTGGAAGACCCAGTTACAGAGCTAGAGAGAAAAAAGGCAGGACACTTTGACTTGTGTAAAGTTTAAGGACCCAGAGAAAAAGACATATAATAGTAAAAAGGAAAAAAAAACTAACTGTACTATAGCTAGGAAATAGTCCATGCTGGAAGTGTTAAAGCTAGGAAAAACTTACAAGCAAGCAACCAGAGAGACCCTGGCCATTTGGTTTGTGAGAGAATGGGATATGGGAGCAAATGACATCAGTCTAATTCCTTCAGAAGCTTCACAGCTGAGTTATATAACCACCCATCCATCCTTATGATATAGGCTGTTCAACGTAGGCCAATGAAGGGAGGAGCAGTCCTTAATTAGATGGCTGGTTGAAATCATTAAAGATACATGGTTGTCACCAAGGGAGACTAACATGATTATCAGGGCCTAGAGGACTATAAATGAGGGGCAGGCATTACTGAGAGAACTAGGTGTGAGAAAAGCAATATATGATGTCCAGTTCACTGGACCTGATAGGACTGTGTCCACCGGAGATAAGAAAGAAAGCTTAATTCACCTGGGCCCTTAAGAATGGTATGGGGCTTTAATGGTTTTGCTAAGCCCTGTGATGGGACAGGATCTTTGTAAAGTGAAAGAGGCATTGGCAAATCTAAATGATTCTGACCAGCATGTAAAAGTGTCTGTGAAATAACAGAACATCCTATAAGAGATATAAAAAAGACCAGACTGAAGAAATGGTCCACTTAGGTTACTCAAAGACAAATGTGGCAAGACTCATGTCAAGCCCAAATCCCCAGAGAAAAAATTGATAGAAAACCAAATTCGGTACTAAGGCATTTCTGGTAGGATTTAAAACCAGGAGAACAGTTTACAAAGGACATTCGAAGGATAACAACTGCACAAGGGGTGGTTAAAAATATGTTGGACACTACCACAGACCTGTTAAATCACATAATAATTCAACATGACCCACACGTGATTCATTTTGTTTGTGTTTTCCTTTCTTACCATTGTCTTTTTTATACAGCCATGTTGACCCTGAAATTGAGAGGCTCCTGTCTCACACAGTCTCCTCAGTTTTGAGATCATAGGACCGTGTCACCAAACTTGTTCCCTGAGAAAATTTCATTAGCACAACAAAGTCAGACAAATCATCTAAGTAAGTATGTATATTTTGAAGTCTGACAGGTTCAAACTTTAATCTGGCACATCTTATTAACATCGTATTAAATAACTGTTTAGCACTCCTAGCTAAACCCTGTTTTTAATTTCCTCTCTTCTATCTTCTGAACAAATTCCATGTACATCATTAATAAACTAGTTATTTCTTAAGTAAGTTATCAGGGAACTTTTAGAGCAATATGGGACATGGGAAAAGGGGTTTCCTCTCCCTTTCTCTATTCTGCTTATGTAACAAAATAGTATATTATGGTCATCTTTCTATGTTAATAAATATTTATCACTTTTAATCACTGAGAGTGTTCCTTTATCTAGACAGACTAGTTTATTTAATTGGACTATTGCTGTTACCAAAATTTTTAAACTTAAAAATTACAAGTCTAAATTTATAGTACTGCCTTTAAAAATAATTCCCAATGCATATGTTCTACAATACCATCTCTTACAATTTTCTAAGTTTATCCTTTTATCTCAGAATTCAGTCTGTTATACATTACATATACCTACTTAAGGCTTGCTTTTTATATCTTTACATATCATTAGCACTGATATATAAGATCTACACATGGTAGTTTTTACATATTTGTATGATTGCTTTTCAAGTCCCTCATAGTTTTACTGTTCCCTCTCAAGCTTATAATTAGATAACTTGTATTTTCTGTCATCCATACACATGCAAAAGTCCTGTCATCTTAGTGTTCCTTATAACTAAGAAATTGTAATGGATAATTAAGTACTATTTTCAACATTTATTGATAAGGAGACCTCATAAATTAAATTAAGCAAATTTCCAAAGCTACAAAACTAATGAGTAATAAATATAGTTATTTTTTCACTCTAGAATATTAACTTCCAAAAATTTACAACGTGGCATGTACAAGATTTAAACTCTATCTAAATCATTAGCCCAGTGTGCTGTGCTCCTCAACTTGCTATCTCTTACTGAAAATCAGCATAGATTTCTGAGGTGGATAAACACAACACAATGATAATGGCAACCTGGAAAGCATTTCACAGCACTGTAAAATTTGGACAGGAAGCAAGAGAACTGTGGTAAGAAGACTAATGAAGAAGATGAAGTAAATAATACAGATGGGAGGTGACATATCTGAATGAGAAGGAAGTTGAAATACATGAGTATATAGGAAGGAATGGCTGCACAAATATTTTTATCACTCATCATAGTTATCTCTTATTAATCCCATAATATCCCATTAATGGTTTTCATACAATTTTATAATAACCTCAGTCCAGTGGTTCAAATTTCAGTCCAGTAAGCATAAGTCTTACAGAATTAAATGGAGTCTCTTAGTAAGTATGTTATAAACTTATAGGCAAGCATATATCACTTGCAGCAAAATTAGGAGCACATCACTTGCAGAAAAAGTACAAATTGGCCTAGTGATTTAATGATCAAGCCACAAATTATAACTATAAATTTCTTCAAATCATCATAAAACCACAAAGAAAAAAGGATTTCACAAATCTAGACAGATATTTGCAGGAATTGGTTCCAGTTTTTCCTACAAGAATAAAAAAAACTATTCAGTACGATGGTTTTCCCATTAATTATCATCATTTTCCATGAAACAAAAGCAACTAGAAGCAAAAGTAATTTGCATAATATAAATAGTGGCCCAAGGCCACTGAGATGGTTCAAAGGGTAAAATTACTTGTCATCAAGCATGACAAACTGATTTCAATCCCCAGAACCCATATGGTATAAAACCAAATACTGCAAATTGTCCTCTAACCTCCACAGACATGCCATAGCACGCGCACGCATGCATGCTTGCACACACACACAGACACACACACACACACACACACACACACACACAGACACACAATCAAAATAAAGAAATGTAAAAACAAAAATGGCTGCCTTGGTTACTAGAAATATTATAAAAATTTTAAACCAAGAGGAAAGGAAACAAAGTAAATGATTGTGGACATGTGGAGAAAAGGAATAATGCTGCCTCTGATACTGTAACCACTCAATCAAACAGCATGTTTGCATGAAGATTTCAAATAACAGCAAGTAAAAATTATGAACTCATTGACAAATCCTGGTGTTCATGTAAAAGAATGTTCTTATTTTTCAAAAGTTGTCATTGATCACTACTTCAGGTCTATAAACTTTGATCGAACAACCCAAATTTTGTTCAGTTATTAGTCACTTATGCCTTAAAATTTCTCAAATACAAAACTAATATGAGCTTTTCTAAGAATTAAAGAAATGTTTCACGATAGTAAATTAAAGGTTGCTGCTTTTTGCTTCTATTTAATTTATAATTGGTACATACATACATACACACATACATACATAGAGAGCTTCTATGACTATGAAAACACACATGTGCATGTGATTTACCCATGTATATATGTTATAAAGGTGAATTCATATTAACAGCATTGTTTTGTAACATGAACATTCCATATGGCACAATATTCTGTATATCATTTGTAGATATTAAGATCCACACCACTTTTTATGCTCTAAGTTAACAAAGCAGGTATGTTCTTTAGTTCTTGATTGGGTAATTTTCCCACCGCCCTAAATAATTTAAAATTTTATTTTTGCATGAAAAAAATCATTTAATTCACACAAATGTATCTTAAACAATAAAGCAGTTGGTGGACATCATCTTACTAATTCGTGAAAAAGGAAAACCGAATATGGAATGTAAATGTTGCTTAATTTTAACAAGTTTATAATAACAAAAGTTCAACACTCAGTTCAATCAATCTGATTCTATTTTTTAGATAGACAAAATTTGAGAAAGATCTCTGGTATTATGATATATATTTTCCTTAATTTTAAATTTAAAATTTTTTTTTCTTTTATTTGTATGAGTATATTGCCTACATGTATGTAAGTGCACCTGTGCTGTGCAATGCCAGAGTGACAAGAGGGTGTTCAGATTCCCCTGGAACTGAAGTTACAGAAAGTTGTTACCTGCCATGTGGGTGCTGGGAATTGAATCTGGGTCCTCCCTGCAAGAGCAGCCATTACTCTTAACTACCAAGCCATCTCTCCAGCCCCCATACTTTTCTTTAAATATCTATCATATGTAAATTGAGATAATTATTGTCTAGAAAACTAAATGAAAGAACTACTGACACAAAATCATTAAATGAACAGACCTCACAATTTAATATTAATTGTGGAAACTCACTGGATTGCAGAATTTTTCTTCAGAAGTCTCTTATGGCTCCCTATTAATAAAATGAGTGAGTTGTTAATATTTAGGAATTGATTGCCAAAAAATAATTCCATGATCATGAAAATAATGAAATTTGTTACATGCCAGTACTATATCATTAAATTTGACAAATTCAGTGGTCAAATAGTAAATAAAATTAGGATACAACTAAAGGTTAAGAATAGTTTTTATTTGAGCAGTATGTAAAAAATAGCCCTGCTTCGAGGAAGGCAATTCATTTGTTCACGACTTTATAAGAACTAAGTATCTTCTTTTTCAATAATACCTCTGTGTAGGAATAGAGGTTTATATGCAAGGGAAAGACTTTTTGTTTCCCTAGGAAAACTGAAAAATGTTCTTAGAACAAGAACATAGGTGATCCCATAGAAGAAATAACCTATGTGGTTCTATTATGATTTTCATATGACACACAAAATATGTAATGTGCCTAAAAGTAAAAGACCTGAAAGAAAGGCAAAATTCACCTCAATATTTTATTGAGCAAGCATTCCTACAGAAGATTAGCTAAGTAAGGGCTGATTAAGTATGCACTATGTTTTAAGAGTTTTGTATTATTCCACTTAAATCTCACCGTGGCTATACAGAATTGAGCATTATTAGAATTTTCCTTTTATATATGAGGGAAGTAAGGCATAAGAAGTTGAGAAATTTGGACTGGAAAAATGGCTCAGAGGGTATCCCTGATGACTTGAGTTCAATCTTCAGCACCCCCCATATGTATATATAGGTGTTATGGTTTCTCTTCTGCAATTTCAATACTACTACAGCAAGATGGAAGGCAGAAAGAGAAAAATCTGTCATAACCTGACATGAGGCCCTGCCTCAACACAGTGCAAGCAGAGAAACAAGTCCAGAAAGTTTTTCTCTGATCTCCACTTGTACTGTGGTACACATGCATGTCCTTGCAAGCATATATGGGTACACACACTACACACTATACACACAAATATAGAGAGAGGGAGAGAAAGAGATGAGAGAGAGAGAATCTTTTCTTTAAAAAGGAATTGAGAATTTGTTTATGATCGAGAGGATAAAAAGCATGGCTTACATCTAGGTCTTACTCTGGGACAATATAGCATTACTGAAAGTATAGAATGAGAGGAGTAAGTAACACATTTTCAGGAACATAATTCAAAGAACTCATGAGCAACTGGGAAGCTTCAGTAACAAGATTAGGCAATGAATCTAAATATTTGTGTAATTTTCTCCATAGATCATATTTGTTATATAAAAGACTAAAGACACTCTCAGGATATCAGCTACTGACACAGTAATAATTAGAGATTCTGTTTACCTGCAAACAGAGAATATCTAAACTATTATATTAGACAAATATTAGTTTTGAGAAACATATTCAATAAAATAATTTAAAATTTTATGATTGTTTTGATTCATTAAAGCAAAATAATGAATCCAGAGAATTTATGGTTCTATTTCTTGTTTCTGTCTCAGTATTAAATAGATTTTTTAATGATATCTCAAACAATTACTCATTAATGGGATATCTTGCAAATTTACTACCTGCACTTATGACATGATATATATGTTCTACTTCCTAATTCTTTCATTGCTGAGTTAGGAAACAGTAAACTACAAACTTATCTTCACCTTCAATGTATTAATAATAGGTTTGCTGAAGGATTACTACTAACTAAGTGCAGGATGATAATTTAATAGAAAATCCTGCCAGGTGTGGTGTTGCATGTCTTTAATCTCTGCACTCAGAAGGCAAAGGCAGGAAGATCTCCATGAGTTGGAGTCCAGCCTGAGCTATGCAATGAGTTCCAGGTCAGTCAGTGCTCTACATAGTGAGACTCTTTATCAGAAAAAAAAGTGGTTGACATGGTGAATTCTGGGCTGGAAAGATGGCTCAGTGATTAAGAGTACTGGTTGCTCTTGTCGAGGACCTAGGTTTGGTTCCTAGCACCAAAATGATAGTTAACAACAGTCTGTAACCACAGTTTTAGGGGACTTGACTCCCAGTTCTACCCTCCATGGGCATTGCATACATGTGGTGCACTTAAAATCATGCAGGCAAATCACTCATATACACAAAATAAGAAAAAATAAAGCTGCTTTCCTATCCTCAAGCCTCTTGGGGTGGGTCTATCGTGGAGCTCTCCGCACCTTGACTCACCTGGCCTCATTCGCCCTTCCATCTCCCCCACTGTTCTCTGCTCCTGGTTTGGGCCCTGCGCCATTCCTGGTCTTGGGTCCCCAGACACCTGGGGAACCGGTGCTGCTTCCTGATCCTTTTCGCCCAGGCCAGCTGGGTGCCTTCCTTGGGCTCCAGGAGCACTGCTTCGGGACCTGGCCCCGCTCTCACCTCTCCCTGCTTCCCTGGACATGCACCACCGGCTAATTATCCTGGCCTGCTCTCCTGCTGTCAGGCCTGTCTTGGGGTAAGTCTATTGCGTAGCCCTCCATGCCTTGACTCCCCCAGCCACATTCACCCTTCCATCTCCCCCGCTGTTCTCTACTCCTAGCTTGGGCCCTGCGCCATTCCTAGTCTTGGGGCCCCAGACACCTGGGGAGCCAGTGCTGCGTCCTGACCCTTTTCACCCTAACCAGCTTGGTGCCTTCCTTGGGCCCAAGGAGCACTGCCTTTGGACGCGGCCACGCCCTCACCTCTCTCTGCTTCCCTGGTCCTGCAACACCCGCCAGCCTCTTTCTGGGGCTGACAGCCTCTATCTGGGACTCCGAGGCTTACCTTGCCTCTCCCTGATCCTTTGCATCCAGTACAACCCAGCTACTCAATCCACTCCCTGGGAAATCTTGGGGCTTATTCCCACCCCATCTGCCTTTGCATCCCAGCATGGCACGGCCACGGCCAGGATCTCAGGTCAGTCCAACACCCAAGTTCCTGAGGCCAAAATCATTCTTAGGAGATTCCAGACCTAAGGAGAAAGTCTGAAAACTTCTGACCCAAATTGGAATTGGGCCATCGCAGAACTCCTGAAGACAAAATCAATCCGGCCACGACAATATAAAATCAAAAGAGAGAACCAGAAGCTTAGACGAACCAGCTCTTCATACCCAAAAAGTAAACCACAAAGACACATAAAGTTCAAAAAAAGAAGCAGAACTAAACTTGAAGGCCCGAGTATCACACAAGAGTCAGAAACTACAAAAGAAATTCACATGTCAAAATCACAGAGAAAAAATAATAACATGAAAAA
>NW_008355363.1:4897609-4897877 GCF_000622305.1 Nannospalax galili | reverse complement strand
ATCACTATATCCAACCAAAATGTCTATTATAGTTGAAGGGGAAAGAAAAATCTTCCATGACATAAATAGGCTGAAGGAATTCTTGTCCACAAAACCAGCCCTTCAGAGAGTTCTCGGAGCAATACAAAGAGCTGAAGAAAAGAATGACTATACCCGAGGAGTTGCAGAAAGAATTCCAACGAGGGTATAACAGTGTAATAGTACAGCTATAGCAAGAATGTGAACAAACAACAACAAAAAAATGACAGGATTCAATACTCATCTTTCT
>NW_008355363.1:4896632-4897026 GCF_000622305.1 Nannospalax galili | reverse complement strand
CAAAAAGACTGAAATAATTCCATGTGTTCTATCAGACCACAATGCAATAAAACTTACAATCAACACCTGAAGAAGCCAAAATCACCACACGAACACATGGAGATTAAACAACACACTCCTGAATGATGAATGGGTCAAAAGAGAAATTAAGAAAGAAATAAAAGTATTCCTGGAACTAAACGAAAAGGACAATACAACACCACAAAACCTCTGGGACACGCTGAAAGCGGTTCTTAGAGGGAAGTTTATAGCTCTACATGCCTACATCAAAAAATCGGAAAGAACACTAATAAATGACTTAACACTGCAACTCAACACACTTGAAAAGCAACAACAAACAAAACCCAAATGCTGCAAACAAGAAGAAATAGCAAAAATCAGGGTGGAAATCAAA
>NW_008355363.1:4896326-4896487 GCF_000622305.1 Nannospalax galili | reverse complement strand
CAAAATTCTACCCAAAAACTTCTAGAAATTATTAACATGTTCAGTAAAGTGGCAGGTTACAAAATTAACCTCCAAAAGTCTATAGCCTTTCTATATACCAATGAGAAGCAGTCAGAGAAAGAGCACAGGGAAACTTTCCTATTCACAATAGCCACAAAAAT
>NW_008355363.1:4894583-4894964 GCF_000622305.1 Nannospalax galili | reverse complement strand
CTCAGAAAAAAATCGACATATGTTCTCCCTCATATGTGGATCCTAGGATCAGACTCTGAGAAATAAGTATGCAAACAGATATAACTGTAGGAACCAGGACAAGGTTAAGGAAACAGTGAGGTAAAGGAAAAGAAATAACCTGAAGGAGAAGAATAGTAGGCAACAGACCTTAAGAAGGGAGATATGGATAAAAAATTGGGTTAGTCTAAGGGAGGGGGGAGGGAAGGGTATATGAGGAACCTAGGGGAAGAAGCTTAACAGAGGTAGGATCATAGGAGCAAGGGTATTATTAAGGAAGAAAGGGGGGGAAGTGGGGGCACCTTAAGTGGGAAAACCATGATAGAGGGGGGAGACGATACAAGAGAGAAACAATGCCTAGCT
>NW_008355363.1:4868545-4894548 GCF_000622305.1 Nannospalax galili | reverse complement strand
AATCTACTGACAAATTATACATAACAGATCAAGAAATAGATCTCTAGATAAGGTTTATTTGAGACCAACTGGTCATTACCCAAGACTTATCTGCATGACACACAGTAATTAAAAATGCCAGAATGGTGGAACTAACCTTCTTGGATGTTTAACAGACATACCTTGAGATCTATACTAATTTGGTCAGAGGGACACAAAGAACACTTTTTGCTCCTTGCCCTCCTAGTCAATTAGTTCCCAGGGACTATGAACATCTCACAAAACGTCCTGTAAATGTTGTGGGTCATCTGACTTCTTGATCAAGGAGGCCAAGAAGACCCCACCAGATGGACTTGAACCAATGTCCAGTCTATAAAGCGGAGGGTCAACACGGAGGAATCATTTCCTCCATGCTTCCAAGAGAAGCCAACAATGGTTGAGCAGGACCTTTGACTTATCTTCACATAGATGGAACTGGTCAAAGAAAGGAGCCAGGGGCTCCTCCCAAGTCCATGGGACCCCTCAGGAATAGATCCTCAAAGGACCTCAAGAGCAAAAACAATTCAGTTTATCTGTTCCAATTGTATGTCCTTAAACACCCAAAAGGGAAGTATAACCAAAGATTAAAGCGGCCAATATAATTTCATAAGAGCATACATATATATAGCTAAAAGTTACTTGACAAACAGCAAAGCCAGACCGGCAATACCTTCAGTCGAGTTGTTGGCCAGGATGGATAAAGGCTCTTCCAGATAGTAACCCAACACACTACTGGAAAAATGAATGGCAGACCCCAATTCTATCCAAAGGAATACTGACAATGGATTACTGTAAATGAGGAACAGCTGATCCCCCTGGAACAGAGACCTCTGGCTGACTAGATTTACCAGAAGGGCAGATAGGGGGGAATAGATGTGGGTCCTGACAACACAGTGGACAGTGGCAGGGATGACAGAGAATGGAGCCTCTAGTTGGAGAGGAAGGCTGTCTATCTGATGAGTTTATATTCATACTCAGATGCCAAGGAACTCAGAAAGTAAGCGACTGTGACCAGTAATAGTCATATATATAGAGATTAGAAACGCATGTGAAAACATCTCAATGTCAATTGCCTTAAAATGAATTTTTCTGTATGAAATTGTGTATTTTAACAATGAAGTGGGGATCTTTTTTAAACGTTAAAAAAAAGAGAAATAAAGATTAGAACATTCAGTCAGAGTAGAGAATAAGTGAACCAAGAAAACTAGTTTTTATTTTAATAAAATATGATTTTTGGACACAAGGTAAATTTGATTTATTTCATAATTTGAAAGAAATGGAACAAGTGTAAAACATGCCAAGACAAGCTGATTAAATCCATCAGCTTTAATGATGGATCATAATTATTTAACTGAGATAGGAATTTCTATGTTCCCTCAAAAGGCATAATGGAAAATACCCATTGAGCCTTTATACATCTGATCAAATAATTTACATTAATTATCACCTATTTCTTACATAGTTACCCTGTGGTACAATTTCTATATTTATAGCTAATTTGCAGATGAAGAAACTGAGATAAAGTGATATAGGATAGATCCAAGGACATACAGACAAAAACATCCTGGGTATTAAATAGAGGGAGTCTGTCCCCACAGCTGTGCTATCATCTGAAACTCACAGTGATATACATCAACATAATGCACCTTCTTAAATGCAAATTTTACACAGGAACAGGAAAAATTTATCTTATTTAAAAGTTAATATTAATAAATTATGTAATATACTTCAAAAATTCAAATAAACTTTATATTTAAAATGTATAACTTTCAAGAGTTTCATGTTTTCTATGAGTAGCTTCATTCCCTCAAAGAATAGCATTTTCTTCTCCTAGTGACACTTATGTGGAAAAATTCCTAGGATAGTTTTCATTTACTTTTAAAAATATTTTCTTTATTTTTTATTTTATATGAGTATGTTGCCTGCATATTTGTAAATGAACCCATGTTGTGCAATACCAGTGGAGGTCAGAAGAGGGCATCAATCCCCTGGAACTGGAGTTAGAGACAGTTGTTAGCCACTGTGTGGGTGCTGGAAATTGAACCTGGGTCTTCTGCTAGTACAGCCAGAGTTCTTA
Source organism: Nannospalax galili (assembly GCF_000622305.1). Lineage (NCBI taxonomy): Eukaryota > Metazoa > Chordata > Mammalia > Rodentia > Spalacidae > Nannospalax > Nannospalax galili. Next base: position 4,892,453 of record NW_008355363.1, on the reverse strand, counting down.
ACCACTGAGCCATCTCTCCAGCAACCTCATTTACTTTTGAATACAGTACTTTGTCATTAACTACAAGTTGTGACCTACAAGTGTTTGGAAAGAAACCAAATAGTCATTGGGTATGTTAGAATTAAAGAAACTCACCTTTTCCATTAAATTACTTAGTTCTTGTATTCCTTGTTGGTTTACCACAAGACTTTATACAAATCAAAACTTGAGGACTGGTGTTCCCAAAACTGTAGATGCTATGGGAATAGGTAAGGGAGCAATGGAACAATGACTCTAAAATAATTCTAGTTCCAGTGGTTTAGTCCAGGAATGTATGCATTTTTGTTCATTAAATACACTAATGTGGTTTAAACAATAGATAATGTCACCCCATCTGTTTTCGCATCTGGGTTGTTCCAAAACTAAATTATGTGACTGTCTGCAGTGAGAATACTAAGGATGTTATGATGACATTATTACATAACAATGGTGGAGGTAGTGTGAGAATAATAGTGAATTCCTCAGTGGGTTCACTAATGTGAAATACTTAATGTACTTTAGGAAATGCTACATTGAAAATGATAAAATTAGACATTATTATTCAGTCACAGTTATGTCCAATTCCTACATAACACTGAAGATAATTATACATTATTAAAGCATCTAAAAACCTTGATTTATTCTTAATCTACTTACACCTAAACCAGAATCCTAATATCTGGGAAAATTATCTTTTGAATAAATAATAAATGCCAAAATATTATAAACATAATTTTTATAGTGATGAGTACCTATAAACATCTAGAATGCCCACCAAAAGAGAAATATTCCATTTCTCCAGTGACTATGACATTGGACTAGGTATTTCTCAAATCCTTTCTGCTTCCAAAGAGAAGAGACTCACAGTCCTAAGACGGTTGACATAGGCAACAGGAAAAAAAGAAACCAAATGTATTAGCTGAATTTTTTAAATTACCTCACAATACAAATAATCCTAAACTTTATCCTCATATATGAAATTAAAAGAAAAGGTTATGAAGATCAAATAGAGAGTCAAATATTTCACAAATGTGGAGCTATTATATTTTAAGATATGTGACTGTACACAAATTTCATGAGTGACTTGCATAATGGAATGAAACATACATATCCATGAGATACAATGAAGTAATGGCAGATAATAAAGGTTGTATAACAGGAGTCAAGCAATTAAAATTCTGCATCAGTAAGTGAGGAGATTACAGTGTACAATATTAAATTAGTACCAGTTTGTTGTTTTAAATATGATTTTTTTTATGTTTCAACATAAAAGGGGAAATTCTATAGGCAATAACTTTCAGGCAGGATAACAATCTGTTTGACCTTAAAACTATTCAGATCTAATATTGTTAGTAATATCAAGAGGTTGTCACCCTGTAAGATATTTCTTATTTCCACCAACGGACAAATTAGACTTGCAAAGACTTTGTATATATGTAGATTTTTATGCTGTTACTAAAACATTACTTCGAACATGATCAGGAGAAGCTCCTAGTTGCTTGAGAGGATAAGAAGAGAGGATTCTTTATCACCACCAATGTTAATAAATGGTATGTGACATAGCGAAGAATATGCAATCTCTACTTTATGTTTCATTATTAGGCCCCTTTTAAAGAAGGGGTACAGATGGAGTAAGACAAAATGAACTGTTCAATATCAGGAGAAGTGAAGGAAAAAATACAGAATCCAAGCCTTGGAATTCTGACTACAGAGTTTATATTTAAAAACTTGTATCTACTATTCTAAGGAAATAAAATATTGATTACTATTGCAAACTTCTTTTTTTTAACTCAAAGAAAAGGCCTGTGTATTGTGTATATATTGTTTTGTAAGAAAATAACCATCCACTCTAAAGAGTAGTGAAATATATATTTGTTTCTACCTGCCAGTATATTTGCCTTATGATAAGACTACTTTTCCTCCTTCAAACAGGCACCTAATGAAATTAATTGATTATGTTTTGGTATTCTAGCTGAACACTGACACAATGTCAACCAATCCTTCTGCTGTGTCTAAATGAACTGAAAATTTGGGGATTCATTACTGAGGTTAAATATGTATTAACATTGTTAACTATTTCAATTCTTTGGCTTTCCCCCTCCAGCTTCAATGAATTACATAAAATATAGCCAAACTTACAGTTTAAAAGATTCTCTTTATTTGACTTTTAGTGAGAATACTTTATAGTATTATAAGCAACAAAAATCTTAAATACTCTTAAACATGTGTCTCTTTGTGATATGATTTTACATCCTTGAATATTATATGCTATTTTCATTTAAATACTAGCATAAGCAAAAAATAAAATAAAAAGAAAAATAGTGTCAAATATGATTTCATTAACCTGAAAAGCTTTTGTGCATCAAAAGAAACGATCAATATGGTGAAAAGTCAACCTGTGGAATGGGAAAATAAATTGGCAAACCATTCATCTCATAAGGGATATGACCAAAAATATTCAATTAATCAAATAAACAAATAACCAGATTGAAAAATGTGTAAAGGAGCAAAGCATACACTTTTCAAAGGAAGGTATACCAATAGAAAACAGGTATAAGAAAAACAAAGCTTCATAATAATGACCATCTAGGCATAACAAATTATAATTACAATCACAATGAAATATAACTTCAAACCTGTTGAATCATCAACTATTGTTGAGGATGTAGAGCCAAGGGAAACTTTCCACACTCTTGAAGAGAGCAGAAATTAGTAAACCATTTTAGAAATCAGTATGTTCAAGGAATGAAGTCAAATTTTGGGGAAATATCTGCTCTCCATGTTCTCTATACTGTTTGCAGAAGAGAAGATATGGAATCAATCCAAGTGTCCAAAAACATATGTAAAATTTGGGATGCATACATAGTTGAATGGTATTCAGCATTAAAAACAACAAAATCTTATCATTTTCTGACAACATGGATGAATTTGGAGGACATTATGGTAACTGAAATTATCCAGGCACAGAAATCCATGATCTCACAAGTGGCCTCTAAAAAAAAATCAAACCGTACTACAAATCATGGTTACTACAGTAACAATAATATATTATGTGCTTGACCATTACAAAGATAATATGTTCTCACCAAAAACACATGAGGTAACATATGTAATAAGAATATTTATTTAGTCAGTATATAATGTGTGTATATATGTATGTGATCATCATGTTATATACCACAATTTTACTTATCAAAATTATTTTAAAGTATCATAATATCAACCGTTCAAATTACTAATTGATTTTCCTTATCTGAAATTTCATTAATACTAATTCCCCATTTTATAATCTACTACATATAGCCTGAAATCTAACTCACAAATATTTATTTTAAAAAGTCAAAAGTTATGACAATATTCAACATTCTATTCACTTGTATACTTTATCAAGGAATGAGTATAAAATATTTTTACTTTGAAAGTAATTTGAAAAAACAATGGACAGTATTATAAATATTTTTTTTCAATTATAATCTACAGCATCTTAAAGATACTTTGTATTTCAATTTTAGTAAACAGGTGTCCTAACAAATGTGAGAGAAACAAAGGCTTTATTTGTGATCCTGAATAATGCTAAATACTATTTCTCCAGCAATGCTGTATATAGGTATACACTGGCAGCTGTATAAAATCAAAACTACTTGTTTTTCTTTGTATGGTTTCTATTGCTGCTCTCTCTTCCTGTCTCTCAAATGTTTGGGAGCAGAAGTGAAAAGTCAGTGATGAAAACTGAGTTCCTGTAACTGTTTCCATTGCAATGAAATTCTGTCATCCCACATTTTTTTTCTTATTTCCTCCAGAATATAGCTAACAAATACATGCCTACCAATTAGGGAATTCAAATCAGTAGACATTGGCACAGAATAGTGTAACATAGATCCACACATATATGGACAATTAATGTCTGAAAACTGTGCAAAGGCAATTCAATGGAGAAGGAAAATCCTTTGAATAAGCATTTGATGTTGTTTCAATTGGATATGTTACCCAAAGTATTAAAAAAAACCTCAGTGTGTATCTTCTAACACACAGAGCATTGAACATAAGTGTCTAACTGATAATATTAAATTTCTAGAAAAGTAAAAGAAAAAAATTGTGAATTGGGTAATAGCACAAAGTACATAGCACCACGAAGAATAAAATAGATAAGTTAGACTTCATCAAGATTATAAAACTTGATGCTCTTTTAAAACTACAGAAAGCAAGGTTAAGAGTATAGAAAGTAACTTGAAACTGGAAAATAATATTTACTGAAGTTTTAGTTGTTAAAATAATTATACCTACAATATAAAAAGAACCATGAGAAACAAAAACAAACAGAAAAAGCCAGGCGTAGTGGTTCACACCTTTAATATAAGCAATGGGGGGGGGGCAGAGGCAGGCAGGTCTCTATGCAGGAGGCCAGCCTGGTCTGCATAGAGAGCTCCAAACCAGATGGGGCTACAGGAAGATCCTGTCTCAAACAAAACTAAACTAAACTAAACAAAATGAACAATGAAAAATTAACAGCAACACAACTAACACTTATCTTAAAATAGGCAAAATATGAATACACACATGATATAAGAAAATATGTGAATGGCAAATCAGCACATAAAAACATGCTTAACATCAGTACTTACTTATAAGGGAATTGCAAAGAAAATCACAAGACTGTACCATCACATATCTATCAGGAAGGTTACATGTAAAAAGACTTAGCACACCAAATGTTTTGACTGCTGGTAGATTCGAAAATAACAATTTCTTTTGGAAACAGGTAATTTCTTATAAATGTAATCATAGAACTTTCATATGATTTAGCCATTCCAATCCTAAGAGTCTTTTTCTATGATAAATGAAAAAATATGTCCACACACAAACTTGTATACAAAACGATCACAGCACCCTTATTTATAGTAGCCACAAACTCAAAATCACACAAATGAATATAAATACATTGTAGTACTTACAAGTAATATATCGCTATTCAGTAAGAAATAGGAAAAAATTCTTGATTCTTAGAAGAGAGATAACATTCTAAACAATTGTACTAGTGAAAGAATACAGGCAAAAAGTCAGTTATACTCCATGATATTGTTTATTTGCAATTTTAGAGAAGGCAAATTAATCTATAAAACAGAACAGAGGTTAGTGGATTGCCAAGGGAGAGAAGAAAAGAATCATAGAGGCACGAAAAAACATTTGGTGTGCTAAAAGCTATTCATTATCTTCATGGTGGTGATGCATCCATAGGTATATACATTTATTGAAGTTTACTGTATATATTATACTCAAATAAAATTACTTTTAATAAGGAATGAATTTGCTCAATAAGACAAAACGTCTGGATGAAACCCCCTACACATACATACACACACACACACACACACACACACACACACACACAAACAAAGAAACAAACAACAAGGTCGCAAAATAAATGAACGTGTGGGGCTGACAAAATAGCTCAGTGGGTAAAGGTTCTTGCTATACAAGCCTGGCAACCTGAGTTTGATTCCTGGAATGCACATAAAGGTGGAAGGAGAGAACTAACACCACAAAGGCATCTTCATCCTCCACAAGTGCTCCATAGTGTAATAGCACAAAGTACTAGTGTGTGCATGCACACACTAGTGCACACACGCACAAAGGCGCATGTGCACGCACACACACACGGACACACACACACAGTTTTTAAATTAAAAAATCAAAATAAATGAATTTGTAATGTGTACATTTACAGATATTTTAAACAAAAGATAATGCTGCTACACTTGTCGCTGTGTTCTTTTTTCTGTGTTTCTGTGTTGGGGTTGCCAATAGAAGGGACTGTATATGTTCAAATAAGGGAAGATAAAAACAGTTGTCAAAGCGTAACAGATTCTATGGTAACCATTATCTCACGTAAACAATGGAATTGAGCACTCATTAAAGTGCTCAAAAATTATAGAACAAACATCATTGTGCGAAAAGCTTATATATATAATCTTGTGATAAAATATAGGTATATAACATACTTATAGATTCACAGTAGGAGGTATAATATATAACATCAATTAGATTGTTACATGCAGAAATACCTACTGCTTTTAAGAAGCTATTATCGAAAATTATATAGCAGACACAAATGTTACAAAAATAAAAACATATTACAATATAGCTAAGATAATAAATGCACAACAAAAGAATATGGTGATTGAAAAAAGTTCAATCACAATTATTTCAAACACTGTCATCGTTTACAGATAGGGAAAAAAACTTCTAAGTTAAAACATCATAATAATTCACTAACATTTTGCATGAGTTTGAGGTGTTTTGTTTACAGGTTTCTTTCCCATTTTTTTTCTCCTAAAAACATTTCCAATACAACTGTGTAATTAGGAATTAACCACTTAAAATAAGGAAAAAATCCTCTATGACGATAACTGTAAACTAAAAGCAATAATTGAGTCCAATATGGTGAGTTAGACCAGAGATATTTTCTAAAGGATCCACAGTTGCCTTAATTCACATCTTAAGTCATTTTATCTTTTGGATCTCACCACTGATTAATTTCTTTCTTCATTCAATTGGATAAAAGATAACAGGTAATTTCAAATGGACTATAAAACTATGAAAAGATATTCAAACTTACAATTAATTCAAGAAATACAAACAGAATATTAACAAATTATTTGGGAAATATTAGTTTAAAATGTGAATAGTAATTAGTTCTCAGTGTACCTTTAGTTACATCTGACTATTTAGTAGTATTTTAATGTATTGACTTACTTCAATTAATACATTTCTTAATAAATGAAAAATGAATTTAAAACTACCTAATTATTGAGGAACTGTGGTCTGCATAATGAGACTTTGTCTCTAAAAATAACAGCAAAACTTAAAACCGCCTCATTAGTTGTTTGCAGAGAAAGAGTGCCCAATAGATCAGAAAGGAGAATGCAGAAACATCCAATCACTTCAGCAATATGGTAAATGAGGCATTTCAATAAGTATAGATAGAAAGATTACTAAACAAATGGTTCTCAAAGAAACAGGTAGCTACTAAAATAAAAACTTTAAGTATCTTTAGATGTAGCTCAGGGGTAAAGCAGAAACGCCTGTGTAATTTCCTGGGTTCTATACCCAGTCCTGGAAAGGAAATAAACCAACAGAGATTCCAAATTCATCACTGAGTCAAAAATGCCTAACTCAAAAATTCCTATGTTATAGAATTTAACATGTAAATATAACTCTTAAAGTAGTAGAAAAATACAATATAACAACATTCATACAAAATATATCCATTATTGCAACTAAAAATAGTAAGAGGTAGAACAATATTTCTCATTTAACCCATGGATTTGAATTACTGTTTCTATAATTTATGTTTTGACCAAAATTAGGAAACAAGAAAACAAAGATAAGTACATTCTATTTAGCATTAGAATTCCATCCTCTACTGATGTGCCTGTCACAGGAAAGACACAGACACATATTAGTTGATTCTTGGAATGAATGAACTCATATAAATTATAACCTTCATGGAGTTTTGCAATATGTTTTGCAAACTTCATGGAGTTTTGCAAAATTACAAAATAATCATACAATTTAGTTCATACTCCAAATTTTAGGAATATATCTTATTAAATTTATGAAGTACATAAAAATGCGTGCTGTAAGTCGGAATATTTTTTTGGTCTTTTTGAGAACATTTTTGTAATAGTAAAATAGTGTATATTTAGGACAGAAATGAAACCAATGATATGGAGGTGCATATATGTATATTATACATATAGTCCCGTCATCCTATTCTGGTTAAATATTTATTTCATTAGAATTCTCACCTATTTAAAACTAAGGCATCAATAATTTCCTATGAAAGTATAGCCAAAATAAATTAGAAAATTACAGAGCATCATATGATGTCCACATCATCCACAGATAAAATAGTATACACAAATAAGCAGTTACCAGGAAATTTCGGAAGGAAATGCATCGAAATATTAACAACACCCTGCATTTAATTGTTAAAGTAAAATTTTTACTATCACTAGAGTCTTATAAATTAATGTTCTGTCTTGAAAATGTACATACACTTTGACAATTAGCTATAAAATAAATTAAATTACAAATTAGAAAAGCATTTCCTAACTTAAAGTATATTTCCAAATGACAAAGCACAAACTAAAATGAAAAGTAGTACACAAAGGCTTGTCACACTGTAATATCTTTCTTCATTTGAAATTAATAATATATCATATTTTATATTTGATATAGTACTTACAGTCTATGAACAAGTTCAGAGGGAGGATGTGATTAAGTAGTTTATTTTCTCATTTGCATGCCAAGTCACCCCTGTGGATTTTTCTGCCTGTCTAGAAATATCAAGATATCTTCCAATCAAATCTCTAAAAGACTGTATCCTGTGAATTTTTATTTAAGTACAGATGGGCAGTTCTTGTCATTCATAAAAATGGGCTACGAGTTCCTTACCTTTCAAAGAAAAGTAAACACTGGTCTTTTTGGTGGTAGCAGAACTGAATCCTGTAAATAAAAATTTTAAAAAGCCTGTTTTTAAGCTTCATTCACCAAAGTTTATTCACATATTATTGAGCTTGTAAAGCATTCTTCAATATGATTAAATTTTATATTGGAATGAAATTGATGGCAGATGACAACTTACACTTACAGAAGATGCACTTTACATTAGAATAAATCTCCCCTCCCATCCTGCTTTTTGGGTAATTGAAACCTGCTGCACAAAAGTCTGAAACAAATCGTCTGCTTTTTAATAATACTACCTAACATTAAATACCCCTTTGTTTTATAACTAAATATTGATCAAGCATTAAAAGGACAACGTGGCAATTAAAGCAACAAGATTAGGGTATAATTATATACCAGCTTTAAGAGAAAAATACAATTAAAATTGTGTAACTGACTCACGGCAACATGGGTTCGCAAACCTTGTAGATGGATATAAACCAGGCTTGCCAAACATCACAGACAGCCCTTATTAAACCTGCTACGTGGAATGCAATATGCCTGCTGTCTAGCCCCTCCCCCCGCTGCCAATAAATGCCCCCTCCCTCGCCGTTCTCCAGTGTGAAAACACACGCTCATAGAATATTTAGAGAAAAATCATGTTTTTTTTTCCTCTGTCATGTACAGTCACACAATCCAATGACGCCACTTCAAGCGTTTACACTCCATTTTTTTAAAACAGTTTTCCATTAGGAGGCCCCCGACGAACCCAACAGGAATTCAGGATGGGCAGCTGAGGAAAGACGCTCCTCTTTTTCCTTGTTACGCACTAAAGCTCGCGGTTTTACCTCAGGTTTACGCTTTTTCCCCCCTTTTGAATTAAAAACTACACAGAATTTGAAGAGGGGGCGTCTTTGGGGGTGTTCACCTCAGCCACCTCAGAGCGGCAGGGAAGGTGGGCGGAGTCGTGAGCGTGGGCGTCTGACTCCCGACTTTCGTTGGGTATGACGTTTGTCAGTCAAGGCCATCCAGCCAATGAGGAGCGACCTAAAGGCACCCTGGGAACGAAGTCAACAGGAGGGCTGTCGCGAGGGGAGGGGGCGCCTCTTCGAAACCCTGAAGAGGCTTCAGGATCCGTACTGCGCCATTCAACTGCAGCAAGCTCTGGCCGGTGTCACCTGAGGCCTGCTCGGGCCTTGTCGCCGCGGCCACCGGCCTCGCTACTGCTGCCGCGGCTACCTGAGCGCCGCCCCGCCGCCGCCTGCTCAACCCGGGCTTTTGCCGCAGCCACCGGAGCATCCGTGAGTCCTTTTCTGCCCATTCCTGGGTGCGCGATCTCTACGGTTGTCAGCACCTGAAAGAGGTGTGCGGGGGCTTGCAGCATGGCGGAAGCCGATCCTAAAATGGTCACGGAGCCCGCCACGCAGGGGGTTGCTGAAGAGGAGATGGCTAGCTCAGCTAGTGACTCCGGGGAAGAATCTGACAGCAGAAGCGCCAGCAGTACCACGAGTTGCAGCAGCAGCAGCAGCAGTAGCTGCAGCAGCAGCAGCTGCAGTCCCGCTTATCGAAAGAGGGTACTCGAGCCTTCCCGAAGGGCCCCGCGGAATCCCTCCGGGAGAAATTTCGTGGAGAGGTTGCCACAGGCGGTGAGGAATCGGGTGCAGGCGCTGAGAAATATTCAGGATGAGTGCGACAAGGTAGATGCCTTGTTTCTAAGGGCAATCCATGACCTGGAGAGAAAATATGCTGAGCTCAATAAGCCTCTGTATGACAAGCGCTTTCAAATCATCAACGCAGAATATGAGCCCACAGAAGAAGAATGTGAATGGAATTCCGAGGATGAGGAGTTCAGCGGTGACGAGGAAGTACAGGATGACACACCTAGTGAAATGCCTCCCTTAGAGGGCGAGGAGGAAGAAGAGACCCCCAAGGAGGATGCTGAAGCAAATACTGAAGCAAAGGATGGTCCTGAAGAAATCCCGGAGGCGACAGCCGAAGAAAAGGAGGACCCAAAAGAAGTTCCGGAGGAAAAAGTTGAAGAAAAGGAAACCCCTAAGGAAATTCCCGAAGTGAAAGTTGAAAAAGTCAAATCTGCAGATTGTATCCAGGTAACTCCTGAAGAAAAAGAAGAGCCCAAAGAAGTCCCTCAGGCAACTGCAGAAAATAAGGAGCAGCCTCAAGCCACAGAATCTAAGCCAAGGGCTCCAGGGAGAGAGGCTCAAAAAAGAGTTCCTGAGACAAGTCCGGAGGAAGGAATGAATGTTAAAAGAGCTCGAAAGGTCAAACCTAAAAGAGAGGAGCCTAAAGGTATTCCTGACTACTGGCTGACTGTTTTAAAGAACGTTGATAAGCTCGGGCCTATGATTCAGAAGTGTGATGAGCCCATTCTGAAGTTCTTATCCGATGTTAGCCTGAAGTTCTCAAACCCTGGCCAGCCTATAAGTTACACCTTTGAATTTCATTTCCTACCTAATCCATACTTCAGAAATGAGTTGCTAATGAAGACATACATCATAAGGTCCAAACCAGATCACTATGATCCCTTCTTCTCTTGGGGGTGGGAAATTGAAGAGTGCAAAGGCTGCAAAATAGACTGGAGAAGAGGGAAAGATGTTACTGTGACAACCACCCAGAGTCGCTCAACTGCTACTGGAGAAGTTGAAGTCCAGCCAAGAGTTGTTCCTAAGGCATCATTCTTCAATTTCTTTAGCCCTCCCGAGATTCCTTTGATTGGCAAGCTGGAACCAAGAGAAGATGCTATCCTTGATGAGGACTTTGAAATTGGTCAGCTTTTGCATGATAATGTCATCTTGAAATCAATCTATTACTTCACAGGAGAAATCAATGATCCCTACTATCAAGATATCAGGGAGTATGGAAACAGGAAGTACAAGTAAAGAAGGTTCAAGAATCTTAAAAGTTTAGGCAAGCAGAAGTGAAACAGTTTCATCTAGCCTTGTAAAGGATAAAACTTGCCCTGTAACGTGAACACTGCTACTCCTTGTGGTCTTGTATTGTCATATTTTCCTGGTAACCCACTTAAACATGTCCTAAAAAGTGTCTTAAGAATCAGTTTATCTCCCTAGCCTGTTGTAGTACAATATTCTTCAAAATATGTAAATGGCTGTTAATTTCTAAAGCATGTTTAGTTTGGTGCTACAGTGTTGATTTTCTGAAGTCCTTTTGTCGTGGTCCTATTAGATTATATCTGTGAAAATTGTCAGACGTGTTAGACAAATACTTGCCTGAACAACAGTGTTATTTAAATAACAACGTAAATGTGTATTCCCTTTCTTTTGCCAGCCCAGAAGCCTAAGAATGGAAATCCGTGTGCACTAGTTGTGCCTTCATTTGCTATAGAAATGTAGTGCTGATACCAAGTGAAACACTATACTGTGAAATTTACTTGCTTGGAAAATATTAGCATATATTTAAAATTGTCAACACATTTTATTTCTGTAAATTTGGTTAATGTGACATAAGGATCTGTAAACTGAAGCTATTGTTTACTGCTGAAGTATTAAATATGATGTATTTCTCAAAAGTTGCCTCATTATATTGTGCAATGAAAAATGAAAGAAACCACATTTTCTTTGTAATATGTTCTACTTTGCCTTTCATTGAAAGATTATATCATTTGATACTTTTTTTCATGTTCTTTTATTGCAACCTAAATAAATAAATGTCAAATAAACTGCCATGCTTTAAATTTTCTCCTAATTATAAAAGTGTGCTTATCATAAAAGTAGAAAATGTTAAGGAAATTACAATTTAATAAACCTAACAACATTCTGGTGTATTTCCTAGATCTGAGTTCATCAATCGGATGATACTTATGATGTTATTGGGAAGGAATGGGTGGGGGGAGGATGAGAACATTGGAGGAAGAAGAGGAAAGTGGCTATAGATGGGGAAAAGGGTGAGATAGAAGAAAAAGGGTGGGAAGAAAGGGGAGAGGTGGGGGTATAGGGAAGGGGAAGGGCAATGGAGTAGGGGGTGAGAAGGGGCAAGAGGAGGGGAGGAAGAGCAGCAATACCTCACCCAGAAATGTATAAGCTGTTGATTTCACATGCCCAGGGCCTACCCTGCACTTGACTTGGAGGTGGTCTCACTCTCCTGGCTCTTTTTTGTTCCCTTGTAGATAACATCGTTTCTCTTCTGTACTTCACAGTTGATCCCAAGGTAATTGGATCCTGAGATTTGGGGTTGAGACTACCAAGAGGACTAGGCCCCCTACACTCAGTTTATTAACGCTCTGCACCAGGTAGGAGGGCACAAAAAGCAGTGAAAATTATAAAGTAATATTTTATTTTACGGTTGCTGTTTCCTAGTAGAAATGTTTTCAAGACTATATGAAAGAACTGTGACAGGAAAAGACAGGATTTGAAAGTTTGTGAGTCTCTAGACATAACATTTCATAATAGTCACCCTAGATTCTACAATGTATTTATACTTTAGCATCTTTTAGCTTTGCTTAAGTTTTATCTCTCTCTCTCTCTCTCTCTCTCTCTCTCACACACACACACACACTATATGTGTGTATGATTGTGTGTATAAAGAAATATTTTTAACTTAAGACATGTATATTTAACCATATTAAGTGCTTGGATCATTGGGTTGTAAAACATCAAGAAGTAAATTATTGATTTTTAGCAGTACCATTAAGTGTTTGAAAATGCCTATTATACTTGAGATTTTGCACTTATCATGAATTCATGGGGCATAGAAAACCCTTTTACAGCTGAGCAGTCAGAGTTATTTATAATCAGCACTTTTACAAGTTATGAGTCCCTGCATTAACCACTACTCACTACAAAAAAAGTTTCTCTGACCAAAAAGTTTAGAGCAGCAGATACTGATTTTCCTAAATACAATTCAGCTTAGCAGAATGACCATTTAGCATGTGCATACGGGCAGCACTAATGGGACTTAGGGGGTTAACAATAACAAAAATATACAAAGAGGACATGAAGATGGGAGAGTGATGGGGTGGCGGGCACCATGAGGGGTTGGAAGGAGATGATAGTGGATGGATATGGTCAATGTACATTTTATATATGTATGGAGCATCCAAAGAAAAATATTTCAAAAAATACCCATAGGGCAGATTTACTTGTATGGCAGAGCCAAACCAAAAACTATAATAAAATATAATATACGTGGTTTTGTGGCTGCATAGATAACCTAAGTAGAATATTTTGGATCTGGTAGACCACACAAATAGCAGAACTTTTAAAGCTTCTACCTAAAATAGAAAATCCTTTTTGCATCTTATAACTCTTACTAAAGTTTAGCACCTTCCCTGCTCTGTTTTTCATAATGAAGAAAATAAACACTTAGAAGCATATGACATTCAAACATGCCCTGCTTGTAGATTGGTGGTTTTTAAAAAATATTTTATTTATTATTTGCCTGTATGTATGTGAGTGCACTGGTGTTGGTGTTGTGGAGTGCTGCAGAGATCAGAAGAGGGTGTCAGATTCCCCTGGAAATGGAGTTAAGGACGGTTTTTAGCCACCATGTGGGTGCTAGGAATCAAACCTGGGTCCTCTGCAAGAGCATTCCCATTGTAGATTGGTGCTTTATTCACCTAGTCCTTGAAAGCCAAAGGTGTATTACGTTGGATAGGTGTAAGAGAATGACTGGTGTTTTCTGTTAATTTTACTTAAGGGATGAGATGCCCAAAATGTATGCATCAGCAATGTTAAGATTCCTGTTATCCAAGCAGTCTGTGCAGGATGCTTCAATCCCTTGGGCCGACTGATGAAGGTAGGAAGAACCAGGAAGCCTGTTGGCCTGGCATATTCATTAGGATGCATGTTCATCTATTGCACTTGATCAGTCATAAATGTTGTTACAAGAAGCCCACTAGGAGTGAAACTAGTGGGCAGTGAATGTGAGAAATGTTATCAGGTCCTTCCATGCCTTTCTTGTGTGCTGTATCCTTTGGCTGTGATTTGAATGTGAAATCACTTTGATGCTACCAAGACAATCAAAGAAGTGACCTGTGCTACCTTGTCCTTTTCCTCTTCCTCTGCAGTTGCTGCCAACTCCTCCCTGATGAGTCCATTCCTGTCCTGGGTTGAGATCTCTCTATTCCAACCGGGTTAATCTAAACATTTGCTCTTTTCCTTTAACTTGGTAAGTTGAGGTAAGAGATGCTCATAAGCAACACCACCAGCAGCGGCAGCAGCACCAGCAGCATCACCAGCAGGAGCAAAGTCTTCTAAAGAAACCACAAGCACTTGGAAGTAGTTGGCTGAAGGATCAGGAAGTGAAAGCATTTTAGCCACATAATGAGTTCCTTGGAGGCTAGCCTGGGCTACTTGAAACCCTGTCTTAAAAATGAACCAGTGAATCATGTATACTGACACCTACCTTTAATCCCAGTATTCTGGAGGCAGACGCAGGTGGAATGAATGAATGAATGAACAAATGCATGGAATTTTAAAAGTCATAAAAGAAATGTGAGTTTAATGAAGAAATTATTAACATACAATAATAAAGTCGGAGAAAACTCACACTGGCCCTGAAGTTATATTGCCACTTAAAATTCTGAATGTGATCAGTAATGATAGGCTCTGAAACAAAATCTAAACAAAATCTAAACCCTCCCTTGAGATGTGTGAGACCACCATTACATTGAGAACAATGTGGCATTTGTTGTTGCTGCAGATAACAAGCAGAGTTTCCTAAAAGCTATACCAGGCTATGATTTTTATTGAATTTTTTTGTGTATTTCATAGAGAACATCTCAAACAATCATATTTTTATGAGAGTGGTAAAATTCGAAATAGAAAGTGTGGCAAAAATTTTTAAGAAAAACTAGGAGGAAAATTGCTCAACTATTGAGTATATACCGACTTTTAAAAGTTACACATTTATATTACATATGAATATGATATATATTTCAAATTAAGGATAAACAAGAAGATTTCTAGAAGCGAATTTTATAGTAAGATTTAATCTGTTCAGTCTCAGAACATTCAGAAATTGAAAACTGTCAAGGATATCAGGAAATTCATAGGGAAATAAAGAGCATGTCTGTAAAAGCAAAGATAACAGAATTTTAAATGAAACACCACAGCCCCAAATGAATGTTTTTGTTAGTTACTTCTCTTGAAATTTTATAGTACTTCCTTAATTATCACTTTATGAACTGCTGTTACTATCTTGATGTGTCTATTAAACTGACATTCCATGCCTTTTATTTTTTTTTCATTTATTCAGAGACTTTGTGTGTCAGCACATGTAAATCGTCATTCCTTTAAACATACATTAGACACCATAATTAATTACAGCATTTCCTTGTCGACTTTTAGGCAACAGGTACCTTTTCTATTTGATCGGCAGTCATGAAAACTATTCTTTGTTTTCTTGGTTGGTTGGTTTTGATATTTTTGACACTGTGTATTCCTCTAGGCCCAGCTAGCCTGGAACTCCATATGTAGACTAAGCTGGCCTCAATCTCAAAGAGATCCCCTACTACTGACTCCAAGTCCTGGGATTAAAGGCATGTGCTACCATGCCCTGATAAGAACCATTTTTGAAATACAAAAATGTTTCATGTGTGGCATAATTTTTCTTTTGATTTTGTTAATTTTAATTCTTTTTGCCTGCATAAGTGTTTTAAATTTAATATTGCCACATCTATCTTGTCCCATCATTGAATTTTGGTATTTGGGTTATATAGACAACTTTCCATACAAAAATATGTTTTTATTTGCTTATCTTTCTTTTAGAATATTTACAGTTTTCACTACCAACACAGCCAACCAGTTATTTCTGCGATATTCATTGAATGTTGAATATCCAATATAATTACTTTTTTCATGTTATCTAATTTCTCATACGGTTTGGCATTATTTCTAGTCCCTTCAAAGTTATTTTTGTGATATTGTAAATCTTTTAAAATGCAACTTTTAATACAATTTTTAATATGTGATAAAATATTTCCTTATATCTAACAAATGGCATTAAAAGTGTCTTTAATAAAGGTTCATTTATAAATAAAAAATTTCCTTATAAATTTATTTTATAATTTGATATTTCAAGTTATGCTTTCCCAAGTGAATTGCTGTATCATTGGTGTATGAAGACTCTCCTCTTTCACCTACCAAAACTGGTTGATATTATGATTGGGGTTTGTTTGAACTTGTAGTTTAATTTACAAAGAATGAGGAACTTCTTTTTCAGTCTTTTTATCCAAAGGTCAGTATGTCCTGGGATTTTAATCAAGTCTTTTTTATATCCTCCTGGAGAGTTTTTTTCTTGTTCTTAAATAGTTTGTGAATATCTTTGAAAAGTCTGTTCTTAAGCTACTCCCCCGCCTACTTTTCCTTTTACTTCTTTTCCTTCTTATTGTTAAATCATCTATATTTAGAAGCTTCAATCTAGATTTGTGTTTTACTGTTCTCTTTCCCATTTGTCACATCTGCAAAGGCCATGAACCTCAATTTATGAGTTCTTTGCATCCTCAGCCTTCATCTTGAACTTCCAAAGGAACTGTAGGTCAGTGTGACTCAGTACAATGTTGTGAGTCACTGATGTGCTGTACTGATCTTAAAGTAAAGTGCTGTGGAACTGACTGGCTGCTTGTTCCTTGTCTCCTCATACTAATGCAGTCTGCAGAGGCCCTCAGAGAATGAAGATGATATGTTGCTGAAAGTTCTTTACGTTAGCTCCATTTCTAACTTGTGGAACTGTTCCTCTAAGCAGTTCTTTGCTGTCACCATCCTTAATTGAATGATCTACGTTTGCACACTTAAGGGAAACTGCACTCTGCCTGAGATGGACAAAGAGGCACAGATTCGAATTTCTACATTGTTGTGGTTTAAATTTCACTAGTCACTAGTTAGAAAGTATTCTTCCTAGTGTGTGGCTTGGGATTCTGGCTATTTCTTTGATTCAATGAAAATCACTTATTTTTTTGTCTGTTTTATGCACGTGATAGTTATGCCACCAGGAATGAAAACCATAGAGCAACATAAAGCAATATAGAAGAAAATTTCTAAGAGCTGAGTCTGTGGTTTTCTCAAAATGTATTAACTTTGGAAAAGGTTTTCTGCAGAACAGCTATTAACAAGGTTTCTAACTGAATAATCCTCCAGAAATATAATTTTTGTGACCAGTGGCTTCTAGGTAAATCACCTCAATTTTACCTGTACGTGAAAGTAGCTATGCTCACTATTTTTTAGCTTTTTATTTTCAAACAACATCTCATACAAAGTTGGAAAAATAGCAGAGAATATTCCTGTTTGCTCTTCCCTCAGCAGGCCCTAATGGCACATTATACATCACTACATTCAAATACTAAAACTAAAAAAAATTAATAATGAATCAATGCTAATGTGTTATTATTGCAATCACACAAAATTTTACATGGATGTAAGTCTCTGTGTGTCTGTCATTCTAAGAAATTTTACATATGTAGATTTATGTAATTACAACAAGGACAGTCAAGACTCAGAACTATTACCATTACCACAAAACACAAACAAAAAAAAATCTTTCCATACTAGAATCCCCCTTTCCTACTGTCTCTATTCCCCAGCAATCACTAATTTGTTCTCATTCTTCAAATCAGATTATGTATTGGATGTGAACTATCTCCACGAAAGCTCATGTGTTAGAGGCATTTTTGACAGCTCGTGGAGCTTTTTGAGGGGGAGCCAATGGTGAGGGGCATGACCTAGATAGTGGACCAATCCACTGATGGAGTCATAATTTTATTGCATTATTAAGAAAGGAATAGAAACTTCTGGAGGAAGTGTCTAGTTGGAAGAAGAAGATCAATGCAGATTTTCTCCTGGTGGTTATATCTTGTCTCAGTCTCATTCTGGTATCTTTCTCTCTGTTTCCTGTCTTCCATGCAAAGAAAGAGCCACTTTGTTCCCACAATGCTCCCAACGGTGGTGTTCTACTGAACCACACCTCAGAAATGATGCTGCCAACTAATCACGCACTGAAACCTCTAAAACTTCATGGTTTTGTTGCGCCTTTTAAGTTATTTATCTTAGATATTTTGTTACTGTATCAACAAACCTAATTAGTAAAAATGATAAAGCCATGCAGATCATTGTATCATTGGAATTATACAATATAGAAACTTTGGAGAGTGATATGATTTTACTCTGTATAACAATCTTGATATCCATACAAGTTGTACCTACATTAGGAGGTTATATTTTGCAATCCAGTCTGTTAACCAATAATCTGTGACTATTCTACGGGTAAAAGGAAATAGTGGAGTTAGTTGCCAGTGGTCAGAATCTCCTTTAGGCACAAAAGAAAGGATTAAATGCTAGTCTTTGTACCTGAACTAGCTTTTAATTAAAATAAATTTAATTGAATTTTTGCAAATTTCATACAAGATATTTTGATATTTGGGCCCCTCCCCTATCTGTGCCTCTCTTACGCCCCCTCCAGTTTTCATGTACTCTTGTCATATAAATGGCCTATTGACCCATGTTTGTGTCTCCAAGTGCCCTTTGGTGTGAGTCTTTCCACTGGAGCCTGGGTAACCTATCTAGCGTCACACACTTAAAGAGAATCAACTCTCTCTTTCCCAGTAGTTATCAGTTGCCAGTAGTTCCTCAGCTAAAGTTGGATCTTCTTACCTACTTCCCTACTTCTATGCTGGGATTTTGTGTGGTTTGACCTTGCATGGGTCTTGTATGTGCTGTTACCAATTGCTATAAATTAAATATTTATTTTGTTTTTTAAAAAAGTTCATCCTTTATTTTTTCTTTAGGTTTTTCTTCCCTGTCTTAATTATTTTATTTGTTTTTAAAGACAGGATCTCAGGTATTCCAGGTTGGCCTTGAAGTCACTATTTGACTTAAGATGGCTTTGGTGCTTGACCATATTTTCTCAGCTTCCCTAGTGCTTGTGATTACAGGTATGGACCACTATGCCCAGATTTAAGGTCATCCTTTCTAAAGTCTTAAAGTTTAATAGCATCAGTAGCAAAATTAATATGATTCTTCCTGCATGCCAAGCACAAATATTGTTATTAATATAATCCTCCTACAGATGTATTAGTTTTATCATCATCATCATCATTATTATAATTATAATAATTATTATTATTATTACTATTATTTCTACTTAACTGGTGTGAAACTAGGGTACATGAAGTTTAATTCACATATCCAGGCTCACATAACTAGTAAGTGTCGAAGCCAGACTATAAATATGGCATCCCATTTTAACTGTTAAAATATGTAGTCATTCTATCATGCCACTTCACATAGAAAAGAGTCTTCCTTTTCCATAATCAGGACTAGATAAAAACAAGTGAAATGGCAGAGAAGAAATATTATACTCAAGTCAAGGGGGATATTTGTCTGGAAGAAAATTCTGAATTCCAACTTGTCAAGTAATGGTGATCCCCTGAACCCTCTTGTACATCAAGTCTGAGTAACCTCTTGAAGGTTAATAGCTTAGAGATACCTCCCAGATTATACCCATCATAACTAGGGATATGAGCAATGGCTTAGTAAATTTATATTTTCATTAAATGCAAGAAATTCATTACTAATGTTGTTTTTGGTTTTCTAACATATTAAATTTTATTATTCCTTGTCTTTCTATAGTTATCAACAAATGGCAATGAAATTGAAGGAAAAGCAGAAGAAAGGCAATTTACCTACCAGCATACTTAAGGAAGATTCCAAGGAAAATTGATAAGTAGTAGAATTGATATTAACTTCCAAATTTTCACTTAGTGGCTGTGTGACTGTGATGGTTAGTGTCATTAGCTTGACCGCATGTAGAATTGCTAGGGAAACTGGCCTCCCAGCATACCTATGTGGGATTTTTGGGGGGACCCTGCTGCTAGAGTTGTAGTCCTCCCTGTCCGGATAGCTCTAAGGGGCTCAGCGCTATATGGAAGGACTCTCCTTCTTAGCGGGGGCCTCCTGCTCTCTGCCTGACTTTCCTGGAAAGTGCCACCAAGCATGGATGCCTGACCTTATTTGGAACATGACCTTTGGCATAGTTACCTGGAGTAAAAACAACCCCCACTTTTTTTCTATATGATAATTAGGCATTTCACCATAGTGGGATGATAGGCTCCCCTGTCACATGTAAATAAAGCATACTATGAGCACCTATCAGCTGAAGCATTGGCTGCTGCCTCCACACTATATTTTCCCTAACCCCTGCTGAATAAACGGAGCTGTTTCACTGAATCTGGAGCTGTTTGTATCACTGAACCTGCCTCCCAGGAAGGGCTTTCTTCTGTCGGTGCTCACTGGCCATCCTGACCCCGTTTGTCGCTTCTGCTCCCTTTGTCCTCGTGGACCAGTGGCCAACGACCCACGAGGGTAGGGAGAGACCCCACATGGGATTATCTTGATTATGTTAACTGATGTGGGTAGACTCATATTAATTATGGATGGAATCATTTCCCTGAAATCCTGGGCTCATTAAAGTAGAGAAAGTGAGCTGAGCAGTAGCATGTATGCATTCATTGATTGCTTCTTCATGTGGACAAAATGTAACCTACTGCTTCAAGCTCCTGATACTTTGACTTCTCCACCATAATGGACTCTAGATTATAACTTTAGCTAAAATAAATCCTTACATTGCTTTTTATCTGAGTACTTTATCATAACAACAGAAAAGAAACCCAGTCAGTGAATATATATCTTCATTTCCTCTGCCTCTATGGAAGACACTGTTAAATTACTATGTCATAGGATTATTATAATCATTATTGAATACAACACACTCCTTGATATGCAGTAACAACTATACTAATTATTACAAAATACTTCATATTTTGCTTGAAGGGAAATATATCACCTGCTTTTCATGAGTATTTGTGTCCTTTCTTACATGTCCCCTCCTTAGTAGGTCTTAACTACTAACCTAGTATGGTGACCTTGTTTGTCAGCTTTATGGTATTTAGGATCATCTAGGATACAAACCTCTGGGTATGCCTATGAGACAGTTTCCAGAGAGCTTAACTGAGATGTGAAAACTCTGAATATAGGTGGCACCATTCCATAGGCTGTGTTCTCAGTGTGAATACAAGGAAGGAAGCAAATTGAAGTGCTACATTAGTTGTTCTTTGCTTCCTGCATGTGGCTGCAATGTGATCAGCTTTCTCCTACTTCTCTCCACATGCTTTCCCCAACATGATGACAGTGCACTCAAACCATGAGCAAAAATAAGCCTTTCTTTCTTTACATTGCTTTCACCAAGTATTTTGTGAAGATAATGAGAACACCAACTAATATTCATGCTAAACACTTAAATGGCTGGTGTACTATTTCTGTATCTTCAGCCATTTGAATAAATTTTGAACTTTTATTCACCCCTCCAGTGTGTCAGTATTCTACTTAATCTGCTGTCTGACTGAAAGTTTATGATTTATACTCTTTCATTAGTAATAGCAAATACAGCACTATTTTTTCCATAGCCCTCAGCCCTCATTACCTCATTTATATCTTAGTAATAAATACAAATTAAACAGTAAAACAAGTATTTACAAAGAATTCCAGGGTGAAATATTTTATTCCCAATTCACATATATATGTTTATTTTTTAGAAGAATTATTTCATTACAGCTTTAACATAATAACAATTTCCAAAGCAAAGATACATCTCTTTCAAAAGTGGCTATAAAAATTTTAGGTTCACAGTTGAATTAGTACAGTTATACAATATCGAACTCAGTAAAAGCCCTGTAAGACATAAAATTGAATGAGTTTTTAACCTTTAAAAAAGATCATTTCATTTTAAAATATATAGTTTCTTACAAAAAGACTCATTGTTTTTGCTAATAACACTTAGATGTTGGTGTATGCATCTCTAATCTGTATGTATCTGATTTTTACTAGGCATGGTTGGTTGCACTTGGATCCTTAGCACCTGTGTATGTCTATAAAGTCATTGGGTAGATTTCAGTGATAATGTTTATCACCTCTAAGACATCTAGATAGGCTCACTAGATTTACCGTCTGGATAAGTAGTGGGGAATGGCTCGGGTTGCCAACAACACAGCAGACAGTAGCAGGGAAGACAGAGTAAAAGGGCTCTAGTGAGGAGGGGGGGCTATGGAAGGGTGCCGCCTGGGAAGTGGGTATATAGATGAATAAGATTAGGATGTTTTTGGTGATATACACAAAAAATCAACAGATTAAAAATAAATTATATTTGAGGAGGAAGCATAAAAACTTATGTCATGTTAATTAGTAGAGGGTTGATAATTTTTATGTGGATTTTTAAAAGGAATTTTTGGCTAGGAAGTTCAGTTTTAAGAATTTTATGTAAAAGTTTAAGAGAATATAAAGTGTGAAAAGCAATGAATGGCCTACAGTTTGTTTCTTTCCTATAAATTGCAGAAATGATCACTGCTACTTAAAACTTTAGGTAAAATATCATCATGATAGATCTGCTGAACTATTATTAACTCACAGCAATCTATCAGGTGAGAAATCCTTTTAACTAAATAGTAAGCAAGGGCTGTGAGACTAACATATATTACTTACAATTATTTAGGTACATTACTGGTTTTAATAAACCTCTTCTTTTTTAAAATTGAAGACAATAAAAATGTTCCAGAACACACACACACACACACACACACACACACATCTTGTTTATTATCTTGATATTTTGCTGAGTTCAGGGTACAAGAAGAAAAATCATCAATAAATGTAATATACTTTAAAATATTTAAAGAGATATTCACAGCATAGTTACTGTGTCAAGTTGTAAATTAATTGCTTGGAATTCTTTTGTTAAGACTACTGCCATATTTAACTAGGCAGGATTGCTAGAGAAAGAACATAACTAATTTTTAAAGTCAATATAGATGATAAAGGTTAAGGAAAATGAATCCTGAGGTTCTGCATTTTATAGTAAAGAAACAAACTATAAGTAGCACATGGGAAAGCATCAGAAAATTTCATTCAGAGAAATCACTCATTTTCTAAACAATAGTCTTAGAACTGAAGGTTTTTGAAATGTTGCTTAAAGGTTTGTTTAGCTTATTTTATTAGCGATTCACATAAGTATAATTAGCACTGGTTTGATAATTATACAAGACCAGACAAAACAAATTCTATGTATTAAGTTACAAGTTTTAAGATGCATTAACCAAGCATTCTGATTTTCATTTTCAATATATATATTTTTTTGAGTTTTAGCGTGGTTTATACATGCTCTTATAGTTCAGTGAAATATTTCCTTGCATGCACATAGCATGTTCACATCCAACCACAATTCTCCCTCCTCCACTCTCCTCTGTACCCTTCTAATCCTCATTACTCACTATTCTAATTTCAGGTGAGATTTTTAAATTTCTACAAGTAAAAGAGAACAAGTGGTACTTCTCATTCTGTGAATGACTAATTTCACTTAAAATAATGTTCTCCACTTACATCCATTTTTGCTGCAAATGGCAGGATTTAACTCAGCCTCACAACTA
>NW_008355363.1:4834331-4868526 GCF_000622305.1 Nannospalax galili | reverse complement strand
ATATGTTCTTTCTTTTATTTTAAAGATTTATCTTACTTTTAGTTTTGTGTATGCGTGTGTGCCTGTGAACATATATGCACATGAGTGCAAGTGCTTATGGAGGCCAGAAAAGGAAACTGGATTCCCTGGTGCTGGAGTTACAGGAGCTTATGCACTGTCCAGTGTGGTGGATAGGAACTGAAATTGGGTGCTCTGGAGAGCAGAAAACACTCTTAAATGCTCAGTCATCTAATCATCCCCCTATATTGTCTTTTTCTATCTGTGGGCACCTAGGCTAATTCTATATCATAGCATTGTGAATATTGCTACAATAATCATGTACATGCAAGTATCTCTTCAATATGTTCACTTTATTTCCTTTGGATATTTACTCAGAAGTGATTTTGATGAATCATATGGTAGATTTCTGTTTAGCTTCTGGAGGAGACTCTCTATATATTTTCATAGTGAATACATCAGTTCACATTCCCAGAAGCAACTTATCAGGATTCCTTTCCTTTCACATTCTCACTAGGATTTTTAAAAATTATTGCTTTTAAAAATTTTATGTGTATGAATGTATTACCTGCATGTATGTAAGTGCACTGTGTTGTACAGTGCTCAGGAAGATCAGAAGTCAGTGTCAGATACCCTGGAACTGGAGTTATGGAGGGTTGTTAGCTGCCATGTGGGTGCAAAGAACCAAACCCAAGTTTTCTGCAAGAGCAGCCTGTGCTCTTAACCACTGACCCATCTCTTCAGCCCAGGCAGCAATTTGTTTTTGTTCTTGTTATTTTTGATTTGGTGTTGTTATTGTTAGTAGCCATTTTGACTGGAGTAAGTTGATGGCCTTTCCTTACAATTGTCTTGTGTTTCTTTTCTTGAGGGCACCTTGTACATAAGTGTTGTGTGATAGTTCCTGAGGACACATAAATGACTACTCACTCCAGATAGGGAATATATGACAGATTGTTGTACTAAATTTTCTTCCCTTTTCCCTTCTTGGGAGGCTTGTTCATGCCCTCTGTGGCCTCAGGGCTTACAGATTAATATAAGACATTTTTAGTTTGGGTTTTGTACCATTTTATATGATGTGGGAGGGAATGACTTACAGAAAGACCGCTTTTGTCATTCAAGCCCCGCCCACAGTCTCAGTTAACTTTCACCCTCTTGGGCACAGGTCTCACCCCAGGGCTGAACTCCCTGCAGGAAGCCTCTACCTTCACCCAGGTGGCTGCACACTTCCTGATCCCAGCTCTGGACCAGAACACCTTTGGCTCTCTCTCTCTTCCAATTTGGCTGTCACTTTCTCTGCCCAAGGGTGGGCTCCACCCTTCTTCCCAGGGTACCCCATACTCGCCTGTCACCCACGCTTTTCGGAGGAATGAGTAATTTCTGGGGTACACAGAACAAGGAAAAAATCTCTTGGGAGGCAAAATTTAGTTTGGTGAACCTTGTGGTCTATTAAGTTTACTGTAGTAACTAACAGGAACATGGGTGAGTACTTATGAATGCTGCATCCCTGTGGTTCCCTCAACAACTTGCAGATAGCTCCACAGAAGTCTCCTCCATCCCAGTTGAAATTCGCTGTTATATAAACATGGAGTGAGGGCTCCTGAGTCTTGTTACTTGCTGAGCTTCCTGAATCATATAATTTTCTCAAGCTTGCAGAGCATTATAAGCCCTTTCCTTTCCATAGTAGGGAATGTGCTAATTCTGAAGAATCAGCTATATAACATCCTATTTAGAACCTATTTTGATACTCTCAGTTAAAGAAAGTATTAACATTACCTTATAAAACAATGTAATGTGAATGATGAACTTAGAAGAAAACCATTTGTAAATAATGGAACAAACAGTTTAAGGGAATTTTTACTAAAGGAATAATAATAAGTGAAAGCGATCACAAATTTGTTTCTTTCAGTGCTGCTTATAATTCGGAAATATTGGAAACAATTCAATGTCCAACAATCTCTCAGTTTTTACATTATTCATAAGGTTGAATGAGATGAATGCATTTAAACTAATGTAGATGCGTGCTGACAATGAAAGATAACTGAGATAAATTGTTTAATGAAAAAATGTCACAAAACATGGAAGTATATCCATGTATTTGTAAATTATGTAGAATACAAAAATGTTTATATTTGTTTATATGCAATAATGATTTAGATAAATTCATATCTGTAATTTTTGGTATTCTAAATTTTATATGAAGATGAGAATTTACTCTTGTGATTAAAAATTGGTAGGAAACGCAGGAACATAAAGTTAACAACTCATGTGTACATTCTCTAGGAAATAAATTTATGGGGGTGTAGAGGTGCTGTACAGTAGTGGAATCTGGCTTTAAAATAATTTAGTAGAAGGATACATACAGGTGTTGTCCCTTTTATGGTTGATAGATACCTCTAGAGCAATCACTAATCCTTAAAGAATGTTAAAGGCTACCTAATTTCTTATTTCATAGGTAAGAAATTTGGAGCTCATTGCATCTAGGTACTATATAGGGTCAAGCAACAGCTAGAGATTTCTGAGTAATACTAGAGACTGCTTGGCTATATATTTCAAAACTGTGTACGCATGCCACTTACTGATTCTTGCTCAGGTCAGTTGCTTCAGGTTACCTTTGATTGCCATACTTGTGCTGTTTCACAAATATGTTTGCATGTTACTGTCACTGCAATCTACATTATACTCAGAATTAGCACATCATGTTAAAGAACAAGTCCCCAAATAGCACTTTATATCTAAGTTTCATACAAAAAAATGGTCCTGATGGTTTGGGAATAGCAAAAAGAAATTTTAAGACAAGAAAATGAAAATTTCAAACAGGTCATCCAGGATTCATGTTCTATACCTCCTCACAGGAATCACTTACTAGCAGCTTATCCAGTGACATTGACATTGCAACTGCCACATTTTTTCCCACAATGAATACCATTGATCTCTCGAAATTGTCTTGCTGATTAGCAAACAAAAGAGAATTTTCTATACTTGATGTTAAAGGCTTACTTTCCAAGTAGGAAAGTCAAATACACATACATTTATTGTATAAGAAAGCTTAGTCTTCCACAACTAATCAGGCTTCCTATATTCCAGAAAAAAATAATTGTTATAGTACATTTCTACGTCTTTTTTATTGAAATAAATGTGCAGTGTGTGAATTTCCTTCAATGAGCTCACAAGGGGATTTGGAATTATAGGGCATGAACAGGACTTTCTGCTGTCTTTGTGTCATCTGATTTCTCTCACATTCCCTGAATATTCCACTTTCTCACCAGCATTATTTATGTTTACTCTTTTCTCTCATTCTTTTTCACACTAACTGGTCTTTTAATTTCCAAACATATGGTTGTATCAGTTTTGCTTTGGCTACAGCTTTTCTGTGTTCTATGCAATGTTAAATGTACTGTAATCTGTAAAGATGAATTGGTAGTACCAGTCATGGGGAGTTATTTTTACTTCAATTGGGTAACAATAAGTTTATCAGTAAAATCAATATAGTTCCACAAAAAACAGCTGAGTAAATAAATATTTGAAAGAGATCACTATGTCTTCATAAAGATACAGAATAAACTAGCAGCAACACACTCACTTGTAGATAATGCTTGGGAAAGCATAGGAATCAAAAGAGAATTAGTGTTGATTTTGAACATACTTGCTACATTTTTTTACATTCTTCATCCTGAGAGTTCAAAGTTCTCTTTTCAGCAATTGGCTATATTGTTTTTACATTTGTCAAATCTATGAAACAAAGCTATGGCATGTAATTTTAAATAATACTGAAGTATATGTCCAAAGGAAATGAAATCATAATATCAAAAATCCATCTGCAATCTCATGCTTACTACAGCATTGATTAATATCCAGGATACGGTGTAAACCTACATGTCAGTCACCTCAAGAATGGATAAAGAAAATGTGGTTCATGTGCAAGATGGAATGGTGTTTGGGCATCAAAAAACGGAAGTGGTCAGGAGCTCTAGGAGATACTACAGAATAGAAAATGAAAACCAAATGCCAGGAACAAACTCCCTCTTTTGGAGCTATTGACTGAAGAGTCTCCATAGACTCTTAAACAGTATTGGCTACTGTCATTGCACTTAGCTACCCACCAGTTCTTGCAACTAAGACCCTATTGCTGAAGACACTACATGTCTGAGTCAGAACAAACAAGCAGAAATCAAGCTGGTACTGACCTAGAACCTTTATCTCTACTGGCTAGTTTTCATATTGCTGGAGGGTGTGATGCATGAAACCAGAAAAGGAAAGTAATCAACTTACTCAGCTGTGAACTCTGTGAACTACAATAACAACTATCCTGGCAAAATAGATCAAGTGGTACAATAGTGGTATGGCTATTATGGCATTAACCTACCACTATGTAATTGGATTTAAGGCCTGCTTCACAATAGGCAGTCCACACCTGACAGCATTACTTAGGCCAAAAACCTGTAGTTACATAGGTCACAGGCCACAGGGAACAACCTACGACTATCATTTTGCTAAATAGACATAATATTAAACTGACTCATAATGACTTGTCATACCATAATTAATGTATCTTTCAACTCTCACCAGAGAAAGTTCTCTGGCAGCAGATGCCTATTAATATAGAGATACACTAACGGTCAACATGCAGAAAATAAGAGACTGCAGAATGCTTAACCCTAAATGGGACACCTATATCGTACCCCTCTCCTCCCAAGGGTCAGGGATCATTGCAGAAGAGGAGCCAGAAAGAGCGTAAGAGCCAGAAGTGGTGGATGAATGCAAGGAAACTATGTTGTCTGAATACAATAGGGTAGTTACATATATAAATCCATAGTGCTTGTCACAGCATACATAAGACTTGTACAAACCCAAGCCAGACAAAAAGCCAATATGAATGGGAGAGGTGAGCAAGGAGCCCCAGCTGGAGCTGAGGATATCTTACAAATTTATAGCTGTTGGGAAAGGGGGTGGAGTATGTTAGTTTTCCTTACTGGTGTGTTGTCTAGTCAGTTTACTGACTCCAAGGGCTAGATTCACAATGAAGAGCATTTTCAAAATACAGATTAGACTCGATAAGCCTTAAAAAAGAAAGATAAAAATAATAATAGAGGATATGAAGTTGAAGGGGTAGCAAGATGGGGAGATATAGAGATGGGAACAGATATGAATATGATCAAATTACATTGTATGAAATATTGGAATCAGTAAACACATTTCTTTAAAATTCTGAAGCCCTGGCATACTTGTACACTATAGAATTGTATTAAGCCATCAGAAAAGCAAAGCACTGTGATTTGCAAAAGCATGAATGGAAATGGAGATCATTATGTTAAGGATAAGAAGCCAGGCATGGAGTGAGAAGTGCTACATGATTTTACTCATATGTGGGATATTAAAAGGTAATTCATAGAGTAAAATAGTAGTTGCCAAGGCAGAGGAAGAGGAAGAGAGTTTGAGTCACATTTAGTTCTTATATTTATGACCATCAAAAATATAAAGTTATTTTTTCAGTACAGTAGGGTAAAGACTGTTTTACTTGTGGATAGCCGAAGATCTTAGTGTCATTTAAAAAAAAAAAAAAAACCTTTTCATAGAATTTTCTTCGGCGTCTTTGATGATTAGTCTCAGTTTTGGACTTGACTGTATTTGAGTTCAACTAAGAGACATAATTCTGGTGGGTTATGAGAATTAACTGAGGGTAGAAGCCCAGAAACTTTACATGAATCGTCCAGGATTTCACCTATAGATTTGGACTGCTAAATTGTCCCGTAATCAACTAACTATATAAATCCAGAAGTATACCCTGAAATTTACATAGCTAATTGACATTTTGTAAAGTTACTGTATTAATCAGAATTCTCTAGAGGAACAGAACAAAGAGAGTGACTACACATTGCAAAGGAAAATTATTAGATGAACTTCCCAATATGATCCCGATAGTCCAACGATGGTTGCCTCACAATGGAAACACCTAGAATCTGGGAGCTTCTCAGTCTGTGGCTGATTCCTGTTTTGGAGTGATTTCTTCCAAAATGCTAAATTCCATCCTAGAGGAAGGGACATTAATATTCAGAAAGGAAACAACTTACAAGTGTAAGGAAGTTTCTGAACCTTACAAGACTCAATAATTTCCCTCTGGAAATGCTATATAAACAATAAAAATTGTTAGAAGGGAGAAACTCTAGAAACTTTCAAGCTACCATGTTGTGGAAGGCATTTTACCTTTGAGTCATCCATGCTCCCATAAATAATCCTCATCCATGCTCCTATAAATAAATACAATAAACTCATCGGTTTGCCAAGATGAACTTTGGTGGAATCATTGATTTGGTCTGTCACTGGTTCCCTAACTAAGATGAGTAGATGTTTGTTCATGTTTCCAAGAAAAGTCACACAACAGTTCTGTGGAATGTCTTTATGAATTTTTTAGAGAGCTCCTCAACTTCTAGCAGTAAAAAGAAAAAAACAAACAAACAGAGATTACTTGGATTTTAGAGGCGGTAACATGGACTGAGTACATAAATGTGGACAGTATGGCTGTATTAAAAATATGAAGTCCATAAATGCTCATAAATTATGAACATAGAATGAATTTCCATTTACTTAATAGTAATTACTTACAGTCCATGCTTCTACATACATGTGTTATATCTCATTGTTTAATTTTTTCCTAAGTATTTTATTCTTCTTAATGCTATTTTATATTGAATTGCTTCTTCATGTTAGCTCAGAGTACAGTTTCACCATTTCAATAAATTATGTATTTATTTTATTCTATCTGATGTCTGTGACTATTTCTCTATTTTCGTAAAGTGTGTGGATTTTCAAGTTATTTGATTTGTCCCAATGAATAGCTCATACTTTATATTACAATGTATCCAGTGCTAATTTTTCTTTGTGCACTGCTATAACAGATATAGATTTACCTGTCCAACTTCTTCAAATTTTAGATATAAGGTTGGTATAATATATGCAAATTTAGTAGTTCTTGGAATTGAGCACTCTTTAAACAGAGAAATGGATGGACTTATTAATCCATCACTGAAACAAGTTACATAGTTAGAGTAAAAATAATGAAATATTAATGAACTTTGGAAACTTTTTTATCTGATTACTTTTAATTTTTCTAAAAATTTGATTTTCCTTCTTTATAAATGTTCCATAATTATATTATCTTGTATTTTTCTGCCTATTTTATCTTATTCTGTGTTTTTTCTGCCTTACTTTTGTGTGATATTTTTATATAAAATAAAAAGAGGAGTTATTAATTGAACTTTTACTTCCTCTTAGAGGAAAGTAAAGAGAAAATGGACCTAACCATATAACACCATGAGAGTTTTCATTTGCAAGTGTGCTTTTCCTTTAATTTCACCACAGAAATTGTGACATATTTTAGATGTTTTTTCACTGTGAATTTTCTTTCTTTCTCTTTCTTTCTTCCTATTTATTTATTTATTTGCTTGTTTCTGTAGACAAGTTCTCCTTATAGGCCCAGCCAATCTGGAACTTGCTATATAGACCAGGCTGGCCTCAGTCTCACAAAGATCCACCTGCCTCTGTGTCTGCTTTCTGAGTGCTAGGATTAAAGATGTGTGCTACCATACCCTGTCACTGTGAATTTCTTAAATAAAGGAAAACGAAGGGTGTAAGTCTATTATTTCATGGGTTGGTATCTTTTTGTGTCGTGGCAAAGCTCGGTCCTAGAAGGATTTAAGGATTATGTTGCCTGTACTCATTTACTATTTCTATTGCTCCTGTAATTAATTCTTTGGAGAAAATATTTAATGTCAGATAATAAAGTCTTAGCATACCTAATGGCATTATGTTTAAAAAAAATCTATCAGTTGCCCACTTCAAATTTACCACATTTCCTCCCAGCCTCAAGGGTATTGTCCTAAAAGGATTAGTGCTAGCAACCACTATTTTAATGGTCTTTAATGAGTGTGATCATTAATTTAACATTTCACTTTTTCTAGCCAAAGTGTTCTCATATATTTGATAAGATTTTATTTTGGGATTTTCTGGATGGTGTTCTTGAATAAAGCTATTATTTGAATTGAGAAATTAAGGAAAATACTGTCTTCCCTAATGTAGGTGGGATCTATCTAATCACAAGAAGTCTAGACTAAAACATAAAAGCTGACTCTATCAGGAGTATGAGAAAATTCCTTCTGCCTTATTACCTCAAGCTAGACATCAGCATTTTCTGTCTTTATGATTAAACTCAAACTTTGGCTCTTATTTGATCTCCAGTCTTCCAGAATTTGTTCATTCCTTCTTGTTTTCCATCATGTTGACTACAGAGCTTGGACATTTTCATCTGTGTAATTAGAGTCAGTTCCTTATAATCTCTCAATTTCTTTATCCCTTTTTAATATATTTCTGTGAGATCTACCCACCTTCAGTAAATGCCTACTCTTCTTATTCCTTTCTGTTAGACAGGGTCTCAATTTGTATGTGCTCAGTCAGTATGTGCTGACTGTCCTGGAAACCTCTGTCTCTACCATTCTGTACTTCAATTCTTAGAGATCTCCTTGCCTCAGGGTGTCTCCACTATGATGGGATTAAAGGTGTGCACCACCACAACCTAGCCTCCTATTCTATAACTCTACTCTTATTTGAACTCTAACTACAACTGCTCTTCTGAGACGATTTTTAGTGATTCTTGGAGGTCCAATATCTTCAA
Source organism: Nannospalax galili (assembly GCF_000622305.1). Classification (NCBI taxonomy): domain Eukaryota; kingdom Metazoa; phylum Chordata; class Mammalia; order Rodentia; family Spalacidae; genus Nannospalax; species Nannospalax galili. Next base: position 4,859,864 of record NW_008355363.1, on the reverse strand, counting down.
TGGTTATAATAAAAAAGGCATGTGCATGCGTGTATATGTGTGTGTGTGTGTGTGTGTTGTATGTGTGTGTACTTCTATGTGCTGAGCTTCTAGTCTATCACAACTGAAGGACTAGACCTCTTCTCAGTGATAATTTTTTATTTTCCACAAAAATCTCATTTCTTTAACAGTATTTGCCCTATTCCTAGCATTCTTATTGGAAATAAACTCTTTAGATTAGCTGAAAAATTTAAACTTTTGCTTTTAGCTTAGCTGAAAATTTTAAAATTTTGCTTACCAGAAAATGAATGAAAAAATTTCCTTATTGCTACATTTTCTTCTGTGATAATGCCTCTGCTACATTTAAGTTCTGTATGGAGAATGATCCACAAAGCAGTGTTTTCGGTTTTGAAGAAATGGGTTTATTATGTACATAGAAAACAGGAATAAAAGAATAAAATAGCAAGGAGCAGGAAGATAGTACAGTATCAGATCAGACATTGCCCCGTCCAGCAGAAACTGGCTGGGGAAGCCTTAGGAAACAAAACAGTCAGATGGAGCCTCTGATCCACAAAGAGGGTCCCAGGTAGACCATATTCTCCTGGGTGAGACTTCCAAGAGAAAAAACAAATAACAAAAAGGTGCTATCTTCAAATAAGGGGGTTACAAACATTCAGCAGAAACTGACTGAAGTTTTTTTAAGGTAGTCAGCTGGAGTTCCCATAGAGAGTCCTAGACAGTGTCCATACAGCTGTAGCTTCCAAGCAAAAGAACAAATAGCAATATATAGATTACATCATCAATCAGGTGCTCACAACATCCACCAGAAACTGACTGGGGAAGTTGAGTCAAACAGCTGGAGTACACAGTTGAGCTTTCACTCCATGGATGAGCTTCACATGGCTGAATTCCCATGGCTGAATTTCCAATAGCTGAACCTCCACTTTCTCTTTCCCACCTCAGGCACTTTTCTATCAAGATAAGTGATAATAACATCTGTTGGATATAGTTTACATTCTAGCTATTCCGAAGGATAAAAATTTTTTCTTGTGGACAGCTTTGCCCTCCTGGTCACAAACTTGCTATAAAGGGAGGCATGGGGGAGGTGTCAATGGAGGGGTGGCCATAGCTCATCCCCAGACTAAGGGTCTTGGAGGACACTATGAAACAAACATGCTTGTACCTGAGGTGAAGCAGAACAAAGCCTTCTTCCAAAGCCAATTTCTTGGTGAGGTCAAACAACACTTGATAATTTATAAATACATTGTACATTATTGCATGTAAATGAGAAGACTTGTTTGGGTCTCAAAAAGTCTTAAATCTGAGGTCAAGATTTGTGATGCAACATTATTTAATTTCTCAAATTTGAGAATAGTTATCTGCAAATTTGAATAATAGTGCACCTGCTTCATGTTGTCTGAAATATCTGATAATAAAAATTTTATAAAAATTCCACTGACAAATAACCAATAATTAATTCATTACAGCTGTTATTAGAAGAATCTATAGCATTCAGTAAAATAAAGAAATTAATGAAATTCTATTCGTATTCCTTCCAACTTGTTGACTAGTCTCTAAGATATATTTTCTTACTTTCATGTTTGAAGTGGTTGTCTGGAAAATGTAGTTCATCTTGTTTCTCCTTCCCTGTGAGGAATGCACACAAAGATTGATAAAATTTAGAGAGGCTTTTAATCCACCCTAAATAAATGACAATAAATTTCATCTCTTAGAATGTATGATGAATCAAGCTGGATAACAGAAAGAATTATTTATGACTGTAGAAGAAACACCAAAATTATTTATCAAAAAGTGCATACCTAAGACATTCTACTTGAAAATTCTCATTAAATATAAGATGATTTCACATATAATTTTCCAAAGTAGACAACTTTATCACCACCTATCATAATACAGTCCTAGTTCCTGAAGAGTTTCTAAGCAAGCAGAAATCTATTAATAATGCTATATTCCAAGTGCTCACAAAGATTTAGCTTGTGGTTTTACAAAAGTAAAAATTATTGCATGGCTAACTTTATAAAAATATTGGTAGACATAAGTACATGTACACTCTCTGCAAAATATTTGCTAATTTTGAACTGTAGACACCAAAGACATCCAAGAAAATGTATTCTTTTAAAATAATTTATCTTTGTAACTTCACCTCTTCTAATTTTGGTGGGTTTTTTTTTCAGTTTTTCAAATCTGACAGGCTTGAGATACTCAAGTACAGAAAAAGTGTTGGTTTTCAGAAAATGAAAATATCAAGTGATCATTAAATCCTAGCTGTTCCAGGAGAATGGTGAATTTATCAAGTTCTAACTTGTGGATATTGAGTGGTTACTGACTTATGGACTGAAAGAAAGAAAATTACTCTGTTTCTAAAAAACAAAAGTTAGGGGTTTTCGTATGCTGTTTGACTATGCATTAATTTGTGCAAGGAAAGAAGTTCTATATTGAATTACTACCCTATAATCTCACTTTTTTGTTAACCACTGTAAAGTAAATTTGTATAGTATAGTGACCTTGGACTTTGGAGGGACAATACCTGGGATTCAAATACTGATCTTCCAGTTATCAGCCGTTATAACATAAGTAAGTGAAGCACTTTTAAAATCAAGTATAGAATTACGAGTAGTGACTCTGAGTGCAAATTCTTTAGCTAAGAATTTTACTTTTAAAGTAATTTCTTGATATAAACATAGAAAATTCATTCATATAATTAAAATGATTGCTTAGAACATTGTGAAAGGCAGGGATTTTATATAGTAACAAAAAAGCCCACCATACTAATTATGAATCAGTATTTCATAAATTTAGAGACTTTTGAGTTTATATTTCCATTTTAAAAATTTGGAGCAGTTTCAAGCTCTACAATATGACTTTGACTGTTTACATGAACATTTGAAAACATGGTAAGAGATTTTCGACAATCAAGTAACATACGTGTTGTGCTGGTTAGCTTTTGTCAACTTGCTACTAACTAGAGTCACCTGGGAAGATGAATCATCAATTGAGAAATTTCCTCCATGAGAAAGACCTGTGGCCAAGACTGTGAGGCATAGTCTCAATTGCTAATTGATGTAGGAGGGCTCATTCCACTGTGGGTGATACCATCCCTAGACAGATGCGCATGGGCTGCCTAAGAAAGATAGCTGAGCAAGCCAAGGGGATCAAGTTAATGAGCGGCATTCCTCCATGGTCTCTGCTTCAGTTCCAGTTTCTTTTCCTGCTTGAGTTCCTGACTTTCCTCAATAATGAAATGAAATGAAATGAAATGAAATGAAATGAAATGAAATGAAATGAAATGAAATGAAAACCTATGTGCTGGATAGCTTTAGTGTCAACTTGACACACCTGGGTTGAGGGAGCCTCAATTAGGAAATTGCCTCCATTGGACTGGCCTATGGCCATGTCTGTGGGGCATCTTCTTGATTGTTGAGTGATGTGGGAGGATTGACCCCACTGTGGGTGGTGCCACCCCTGGGCAGGTTGTTCTGTGTTGTGTAAAAAAGCAGGTTGAGCAAGGGAGAGTGGAGCAAGCCAGTAAGCAGTGTTTCTCCATGGCCTGTGCTCCAGCTCTTGCCTCCAGGTTCCTGCCCTGATGAACTGTGACCCAGGAAATGTAAGGTAAAATAAACCCTTTCCTCACCAAGTTAGTATTTGTCAGAGTATTTTCTCACAGCAATGGTGAAACAAACTAGGACAACCTACCTCCAGAATTCTGAGAATATAGGTGTGCCGCTATCACCTCTGTGTATGTGTGTGTGTGTGTGTGTGTGTGTGTGTGTGTGTGTGTCTTCTGAAATTTTAGCAACTTAATCCCAGTCCCCTTCTGAAAGCACACATTGGGTATAATTGTCAGAATACTACAATTTGAAGCTGTAGCTGGTATATGCAAGATAATGAAAGTATTTATATGGTTTACCACTTAAAATAATAGTTCTAGTGGATAATTTATGAAAAATTACCACAGAGGGTGAAAGTTAAAATCTGAAAGCAAAGGCCCTAGTTTAGTCATTTGAGAGAGCAATTTTCTTATATTCATTTGTCTTCTGCAGTCTTTTTTGGTGGAGTGAAAATAGCAATATGAACATTTAGTTTGGTGTCTAACAAGAGATACAAGTTTATTCAAGCTGTTTTTCATTTATTTTTATTTTATGTGTATGAATGCATTGTCTGCATGGTAAATGCACCATTGTTGTGCAATGCCTGTGGAGGTGAGAAGAGGGCAGCAGATCCCCTGAAATTGGAGTTGGGGTGGTTGTTAGCCACCATGTAGGTGCTGGAAGCTGAACCTGGGTCTTCTGCAAGAGCAGCCAGTACTCTTAACTGCTGGACCATCTCTCTGGCCCCCTCAAACTGGTTTTAAGTGTACAATGAACTACTGATAAAGTATGACACAAATCCTACTATGTTTTTTTGTTTATATAAGTTACAGGAACCTTGTGACTGTACAACTTTTATGCCCACATTTATAATTCATTAAGTCTTTCTAATGTTAACTGTGAAATAGGTAAACTGAAATTTCTACAATTCTCAAACTTAAGAGGAAAAACTTTAGTGTGCTAGGTTTATAATGTTCACTCTTAAGGATAGGAAAATGACAGTCTTCAAAAGGTAGAACTAACTGGGGTTTAAACTTTTAAAATTACATTTACTTATTTCTGTGTGGGGTACAGTGAGAGGGGTTTCACCCCACCGCATGCTTGTGAAGGTCAAGGTACAAATTTTAAGAGTTGATTTTCTCCTTCTTCTATATACCGTGGTATCAAACTTAGATTGTCATAATTGATGGCAGGCACATTTACCCACTGAGCCATCACTGGCCCAAGAACAAATTGTATTGAAATTCTATTATAGCATTTTCCAATTTAGTCACATCAATTCTCTCATGCTTTTGATTTTAAAATATGTGGATACTCTCTCCCTACATGCATAATATTATTTTTAAATTCTCAAACAAGCTTTACTTTGACTCAAAGGAAAGTATTACAATGGATCATAAAGTTAAGAATTCTTTCAAGCAAGAAATACATAATTCTAAATGCTATTGTATTCAATTTCTAAAAAAATGGAAATACAAATACATAAGCAAGATGATGCATACAATAGGGTTTGATATCATGGTTCTAATATATGAACATGTTTACAACATATAAGACAGTACTCTGAGATAATTTAGAGACAGCTTATCTATATATACATGCATAGTTTCTCTATAATTTTAATAATACCAGAACATAACTCTTCTGTGTACTATATGACATTATGTTGACCTCCTGTTACACATTTTGAGTCCTACATATACATTTTAGGTTAATCAAATAGTTTAACATGTTTAAAAATAGATAAATGACAACTTCAAAATTTTACTACTAAAAAGTAAGTTTTTAATAAAAATCTTTTTAGTAGGAAGTTATATTTTCAGATTAGGCATAACATCAAATTTTTTTTATGTTTGGAAACAAAACAAATTTTGAAATAATTGCTAAAATGTGTTCATACAGGCACACAAAGACACACACACACACACACACACACACACACACACACACACCTACTCACTCCAGGTAGGGAACACATGACAGATCAAATTAATGATTGCACCAAAGTCCAGCTTGGTGAACCAATGAGTCTTTATTGGGGTATGGATACAGGTTTAGTTACAGGAACAGAGGTGACCCCAAAGCAGCTGCATCACTGAAAACCCCACCCCAACGAGGCAACAACTGACAGAAGTTATATCCCTGGAGCTCTCTGCAGGCTGCTGGACAACTCCAAGCATCTCCATGACAGCTTGGTTGGTGAGTCTCCTCCCCCAGCAGCTGTTTGCCACTACTGTAACTCGGTGGAGTGATTCTAGTGAATCTTGCAAATTTCAGTTTTCTCAGATATGTGAACATTGTTTACCTCCTTAGCGTCATGATGCTCTCCCCTCCCTCCTGTATGAAATGCCTCAATTTGGAGGAAACTGCCATGCATTTCACAGCCCTCCTCTCCATCAAGAATTCTTCCATTCTTCCATTCCACTCTTTCAAAATGTTCCTTGAGCCTTGCATGGAGAGAGGTTGATATAGATGATTCATTCATAGGTGAACACTCAGTTACTTATATGGACACTGACCAGTTATGAGTCTCTGCATTAACCACAACAGAAGGCATTGCACATATGTATGTATCTGACACTTATGGAGTGCTTCTTATATATCCAAGTTCTGTATCAACAAGCTAAGTGCTTCACGTACTCTGGCAGTTAGGTTAGTATATTGCTGTGACTCTTCATGTGGATTTAAGTGTACCAGATATAGAATAACTGAAACGTCCTGGAAGAATTACCTAATTTTCTTTCTTCACTTTTTTTGCTGTGTGTGTGTGTGTGTTTGTGTGTGTGTGTGTGTGTGGTTATATGTGTGTATATGTGGTATATCTGTACTTGCACATGTGAGGGCCAGAGGTCAATATCAATAGTCTTCCTCTATCACTCTCTACCGTAACTTTTGAGACAGGGTTTCTCATTGAAACCACAGCTGTTTCAGCTAGAATGACTGACCAGCAAACTCCAGGGTTCTGTCTATCTCTACTCCTCTGAAAACCAAAGTTACAGATGTGTACTCCCATGCCCAGCTTTTGCATGGTTGCTGAAGATTTGAACTAAGTTCCTGATGCTCATTCAAGGAGTGCTTTATGCAGTGAGCCAACTCTCTAGCCCCTATATTACTTATCATATTGTAATCTCCACTTCCTGTTCTCCATTCCACATGAACCGAGGAAATATACTGTCATATTTAGGTTTCCCTACCTTATAGACTTTTTGAATATCTTAACATATTAGTGGTTTAGATAGGATTTGTCTTTAGAAAGTTGTCTATTCCTCAGAGGTATCCTATGATCCTAGCTAGAAGGATCCTGCCAGGTATAGGGACACAGCTTGTTTCATGCAAAACCTAGATACAAGAATCCTGCTTGAATCTTAAACTCCTGTGTCAAGAGTTCCACTCACACTTCAGTGACATTCCTCTCCAAGACTTTTTACCTCTTTGAAAGTGCTAACCAGAAGGTGACTCAGGGACTTTCAGACATCCTCTCCTCTGTACAAGAGTTTTATAGCTTCCTCCCTCCACTCCTGGGCTTATGTGTATATGATCACACTTTAGAGTAATCTAAGAATCGCACTTGCTCAGTACAAAAATTAATAACCAGATAGGTTCTCATGCCCTCAAATCACATCTATATTCAATTTATTGGCTCTATGGCTTTCAGGAAGTTTACTTATCTCCTTGAGTTTGTGTCATCAATTTTTAAAATGTAGTCTTAAAAAAAACAAATCTCAGGGTTGTAGTGACAATAAAATGAATACGTGCACAAAATTGCCATAGTATTAATGTTAGAATTCTGGAAAGTAATTCCATTCAAAAGATTGGAGACATCAAAATATACCATGCCTCATTTTAATTTTTTTGAAATGAGATAAGATATAAAGGCAGGGAAAATTTTGGAGACATGAAAAGAGAGAAAAAAGCTCCTCGCTAAGCAATCTCATTGAAACCATTGCCAATGGTGAAGCAAGAATTTCAGCATAATTAACAGCTGCTTACCATCCTTCTCCCTTCCCACCCATAAACTTGTAATTTTCTAGGATTTATCAGAAGTCTCATAAATGGGGAAATATATGTATTAAGACTCTTGTGAAAACCTATTGGAATCTGGTTTTATTTTACAAGGTTATAATTACATCCAAAGCATCTCTAGAGCCACTCACATATCTTTCCTACCAAAAGAGAGAGAAGGAAAAATAAAGATTTTTTTAGCAACCTTTTTAAGATGTAACTTGAGAGACACAATAGTAGTATATATGGCTAATGCTAAGACAATTTCCAACTCTCCTTTGAGGAGCCTGTCCTGATACTTGGTACCATCTTAAGTTCCCTTACCGGGAAGAACATGCCCACCCTTGAGTGTGCTTTCTCCTCTTTCTGAGCACTTCTCTTTCTATTAACCTTAATGCTTAAGCCCATATGAAAATACTTTTAATAATATTGTCAACTCTGATTTGCTATACTGGCTAGTCCAAAAATTCTTTTCACCATCAAAGCCAGAAATCTTGGTTTGCCTTGAGTAAAGGTCCCTAAAACTTAGCAGAAGTCCTCTGGTTAATGAAGGTGGCAGTGAAGAACTGTGTCTCTGACCCTTATCACTGGCAAAAAATTCTAATAAGTGGAGATAACATTGAGAAAAGTTAAGGGCCATGGATTTTTTTAACTTTCCTTTTGAATTAGTGCTTTTAAGATGAAACAACTATCATGATGCTCTCTTATTGATTTTTCCAAACTTGCTTAATTGATAATAAAACCTTTAACAATATTTGAAATCTTCTATTTTATATTTATCTGCTCATTTATTTATTTACAGATGCATTTACTTAGTGTGCTGATGCAAGGGGAAAAGAAAGTTCTTGAGAAATATGGAAACTTTCTCATACTTAGTTGGGTTTAATGCAGATGCTGTGGTGCCTGACATTCATGGTACCAAGGCCTCCACTGAGTCTTTGGAATCAGGTCCTTTGCCTTGTGATCTCATGAATGAATTTCATGGACAAAAATGTGTGAGTTTAATGAGACATTCTTGTTAAGACAGAAGTTTAAAGAAATACTATATTGCTATGTGATTTTTTATGCTTTTCATTTGCTATTCCAAACTAAATCTGTTAAAATACCAATATAATAAAAGCTCTCAAGTCTGTATCCATAGATAAGAGGTGTGATAATTTAAATATTAAAGAGCAATCTATACTAGTGTTAGAGATAGCCACTTCACAAGAGGTTATAGCTGTAAAGTCAGAGTTGCCAAAAGAAAAAGCAAAATTTAAATAGTAGATTTGTTTAAATACTCCAAATTAAAATAAGATAGCTCATAGAGTAGAAGAACTATAAATACTCAATGTAACCATGAGTTAATCTCCTTTTTTACATGCTTGTTTCCTTTATCTGTTACGTAAGGCCAACCAATGATCTTCATTTTAATTTTAATAATCCTATTATATGTCATTAGTATTATGTCAGATACAGAGAAGAACAATAACAAAAAATCAAATCCAGGTCATGATAGCTAATAGTTTTGTTATGATCCCAAAGTTTCTTCCTTGTTGGCTTTACCAGCTATTCCTCTCTCCGAAGAGTGCTCTTCCTGCCTGCTGCACAGCCTCATCTACATCAGATTCTAGGAAACATTTCGTAGCAACACTGGAAATAATATATGGCCCTCTGCATGCACAAAATGTGATGCTTGGCCAACACGGGGGAATTATGATCGGAAACTCCTAGAAAAACCATGCATTGTCAAATTGAGCCTTCTGCACAGCTGAGAAACTGATTAGAACTCCAGTGATTGTGGAAAGTTTGGAATATTGCTTTCTAGAGCCTAATTACCATTCATCTTGGGCCATCTTTAGACCCTAAATAGTCACTTTTTGCCCACCTTGGTTTCTGACAACATACTGTGACTAACAGATTAAAAAACTTTTGAAACATATTAATTTAGCAGACCAAAAGGCTGTGTCATCAGGTAGCATTTGAGGTCTATAGTTGAGATTTCTCTTTTACTGTAACTTCATACCTAAGGTTTACACCAATTGCTGGGTAGGTGTGTCCTCCAAGACTTTCCCTCCTCAATTGAATGGGCTGGGAGTCTAAGGACAGACTCTGAGAAAGCTGGAAATTGCCAAGGACTTTGGGAAAAAGGGTGGGGTAGTTGCCATTTTGGAATAGAGCATGTAGACCATATGTGGGAAGCCCATGGATTGTGCAGATCTCAAATATGGGTGAGAAAGAGCCCATGAGAGTTCGTGTCTTTGTAAGTGACCCTCTCCTGAATAGTATAAACCTTATCGACAAACCTAAATAAATATTATTTTTTCCCAACTGTCTATAATTTGTAATGCTAATTACTCTTGCCTTTACTTCTCCTTCACATTTCCTATTCACAATTAAAACACTTTCTTTTCTTCCTTGAGATAAGATTTATGCAATTTGAGAGTCTTTTAGATAGACCCAACTGAAGAGGTACTCCAGTTTCCTCACCCTGCATCCCTGTTCAGCATGGAAGAAGCCAGAGTGGTCTGTGTTCCAATTCCCTATTGAGCATTTAGGTAACCTCTTCAGAGGATGGTGTGATAAGAATAGGAGGTAGGAATTGCCTAGGTAGTTAAGGTAAAAAGACCCCAAAGAAAAGTAGCCAGTTTCTTGGGTAAAACTCACAATGTCCTTGGGCCTCTTAGCCAAAAATGTCAAAAATATTTGGCAGCTTTTATCTAATCCTTCAAAGATTTTAAGATTACTTCTTCAGAAGGAGGAATGTTAGAGTAGCCAAAAGCCCCATAAAAAATCAAAGAAGAAGAAAATGTACATGAAGTTATCAGAAAAAAGTGAAGGGGAAATATGAGAGGAGTTGGAGGGGAGGGAGTGGGCATGGATTTCATCAAAACACCTTATATGCATGTATGAAATTCTCAATAAATTATTTATTTAAAATTAAAATTTAAAAAGTGGGAAATTGTGGTGGTTTGTCAATTCATGTTAGGACTTCGTGACTCTGGGATTCCAGAGAGTGTGCAGGTCTCTCAATGGAAAATTTGGTAATGACACCAATATATTTGAAAAGTATCTTGATTTTTGACTTTTCTTTATTCTGTCACTATAAAAACTTTTGAGAGTACTGCTTATGTGGTTAAGGGAGAACCTTAATCAATGGTCCAACCAAAGCTTCAAGGCCTAAAGGTCACATCAATGAACAGCACAACAAACATTATTCATGCAGTAGTGGCACTTTTGTCTTGGCGTTAATCAACAGCTACCTAATTGGATTTAAAGCCCACTCAATCAGAGAAAACACGTCTGGTACTATAAATCTAGACAAATACACATAGCTTGAGAGGTCATAGATCATAGAGAATACCCAAGGCTCTCATATCCCTTGTAGACAAATGTAATTCTTACTATGTAGATAATATGGATCCTTAAATTTAAAGACAAGTATTCCAGTTACCACCCATCAAAGTAGCTTCTTTTTCAACAGACAGAGATTATTACAGTTACATCACTGGTCAGACACAGAGATTCTCTGTGAATTGCCTAAGCCTAAATGGCACATTTAGGATGCAACCTCTACACCCAAGACTTATGGAACATAGAACAAGGGATGAAGAGAACACTAATGCCATTTTTTAAATTCTCATCAATGAAGCTCCCTCATGCAACAGAGGGTCAGCAACACAAAAGGCTCCAAATGGCCATAACATAGAGAATAAGAGTGTGGGGCCTTGGGCAGGTCTCCTATATTGATGTCCACCCACCCAGTGCTCAGGGACCATTATAGAAGAAAGATTGTATGAGCCAGGGAGGAGGTGCAAGATCATACAGAAGTAGTCCTACAGGCGTCTGAGACCTTTCTCATGCAAACGCACAGCAATGGTGTCAGCATGCACAAGACTCATGCAAACTTGGGCAGACAAAATCCCAGCACACAACTATCGAAATGAGCAGCAAGCCCCACTCTTAGTCGAAGAATTATTATGCAGCTGATTACTTCTGGGTGATTACTTCTGCTCTTGAAGAGAGAGACTACATAGGCTGACTAAACCCTGGTGGACAAACTTGCACCAAGGGACATCTCAGGACATTAACTTTACATAATAGGCCTTAATACAAATGACAGACTATATGAACTCCAGTGGTGGAGGGGAGGGGGAGGCTCTGGGAGGATGCCAATGGGGAAGAGGAAAAGGGGTATAAAGATAATTTTTGTATGAAATATTCAAAAATACAATAAAAATTTAAAAGTCTTCATTAAACTGCTTCTATGTTTTAAACACGGAATTTGGGGTAACGCAAATCTGTATACACTGGCCACAGTCAATCATAAGACATAAAATGTCTCTTATCCCCTTTGATGTAAGAGTTGTGCTTTTGCCTTGAAAGAAGTTAGTAATTCTGTCATTAGGAACACTTATGTTAAATGTGTTAATGTGTGATTTAAAATTCCAGATGAGATCATTGCTAGTGATATGAGGGGAAAGTAGGTATCCTTCAGGGCTCAGGCACCTGTCTCCCCTCAGTGAGCAGTACCATATAGGGATAGGGTCTCAGAAAAATAACAGCTAGCAAAGCCACTCCTGGTGGCTAGTAGTTGCTGGGTTCCTTGTCTTGTGGATAAATTTCAGGGACAATGGGGAGAGGAATTTTTCTAAAGGAGCTTACTATAGGTTCCTAAGTGAGCAGTTAAGAGAGCAGATGAAAACAATTAGAGAATCAGACCTCCTAAGTAGCCCCTGCTGCTCCCAAAGATAGGTTGTGATTTTGGTTTATTTTGGTTCATTTGTTTATTTATTTATTTACTTACTTGTTTATTTTAAAAATTTGGTTGTTATTGTTTTGAGACAATGTCTTTCGATAGCCACAGGTGACCTGGAAATCGCTCTGTAGGCAAGGCTGGCCTCAATCTCACAGAGATTCACCTGCCTTAGCCTTGCGAGTGCTGGGATTAAAGCTAGGCATCACACCTGGCTCAGATTTTTTTTAAAAAATTAGGATTTATGGCAGAAACTGGCCCACACACAAGGTGTCCATGTGCCTCCCCATTCAGTTTTCTGGTCTGGAGTTTGGTTCACCGTTAGGAATTGGAGTCCTAAGTAGAAAACAAGAGCAACCAACCAGGACAATACAGATAGGCCTCTATTATAGCCAATGAGGAGTGGAGAGCTGACTAGTGGGCATCAGCCTCAGCCACACCACACAGGTCAAGTGGCAGGCAGTTTTGGTATCTTTGTATGCAGAAGTAGCGTCCTCCGGGTTGAGTGGGGTCAGATCCTTCCTAAGGCCTGCACTATTCCAAAAAGAAAAATACACCTTTACGAAGAGCTTCCAAGAGGTTGTACATGGAAAGATAACAGAACACTTCTCAGTGCTCCTCAAATATTTTTGGCAATTGTGGCCTCCAGCAAGGACAGAACTATTAACAGAACCACAGAGATTTCCAGCTTCTAACCAAGGACAAGAATCAGAACTGCTCATTTTCTAGGTCTCCATCATAAAACTGCCTGCAAGTTTCTGTATCCTGTTCACATCAATAGTTTTTTTAAACTGATTTTTTGACCAAATAACTGATAAACTTTGAGGTTGGATGAAATAGAACCCTATTCATTTGTTGGTTACAGTTACAAAATATATTCTTCAGTGTGGCCTATTGAAAATGAAGGATGGAAGAACTAAAGTAATCAAATGTTAACTCGGGGATCATTAGGGAAGGATGAGTGTTTTTCTGTCATTCATGTCCTTTCAGATGTTAATTAACATTATGGAATCTCAGTGTTTCTCTAATTAGTGACCTTTGGGTCCACAGATAGCAGAGAGAAGAGGGATTGATTGAAGATAGGAAGAGATGAGTAAATATATTTTATGTTTTTATATTTAAATATTTGCATATTTGGTTCTCTCTGAATGCTTCTCAAAACAAAAATATGAGAAACTTGAACATTAGGTCACACTGATCTATGTTTTCCAAAATTCTCATTGTGTTTCTTTAATTACCCTCCCCCTGTTTATAACCAACTATTTCTTTATCTTTCCTATTAAGTCAACTAAGGGCTAAGGTTTTGTCTTTCTTATACATTGTGGCATTCCCAGGTACTCTACTAGACATCAGAATTAAAAGTAATTTTGGAGAACTAATTAAGAAAGTTCATGAATTAATTTTGGATCTTAAATTATTATATACTAATTTTCTTGATTGAGGGTTTGTTTATATTCAGTTCCTGCAAGCTAGTACATCAATATCATATCACAAAAGTTACTCTCCTGGATCTCTGTGAGTTCAAGGCCAGCCTGGTCTACATAGTGAGTTCTAGGCCAGCTTGGGCCACAGGGAGACCCTGTCTCACAAAGACCAAAAAGAAAAAAAAAAGTTACTCGCCTATATTCTTTTAAAATGAAAGTGACTAATCAAGCAACAAAACAAAACAAAACAAACATAAGCAAAGTCAAGGCAATGTAAATGAGAGATCCAAGAGATAAGCTGCAACTATAAGGCTGATTGACTGATTAGAATTTTAATGCTGTAGAGACTGGAGTGTTGCAAATCCAGAATCAAATTATCTTGGGCCATCTTTAGCCCACTTAATAGGCATTTATTTATTTGACAGTTTTAAATGTCAGCTTTCTATAACCTAGAATCACCTGAGAAGAAATCCACAACTGAGGAATTATCTGGATTAGGTTGGCCTGCGAGCATGACTGTGTGGGATATTTTGTTAATTCCTATAGGAAAACCCAGCCCATTCTGGGCTGCACCATTCTATGGGCAAGGGGATCCTGAACTACCCAAAGGAAAGGAGAAAGCTAGATGAATGCAGAAGCAAGCAGGAAGCCTGGGGGACATTTGATTCTCTCTGCTCTTAACTGTGGAAGTGAGGTGGCTGTCTTGAGTTCCTGCCTTGATGTTTTCTCATTGATGGACCGTGACTTGGAATTGTAAGATAAATAAATCCTTTCCTTCCAACCTCTGCATGAGAGCCAAGATCTTTGTAATAGGAAAATCCTTTGGAATAAATGTTTCAAATGACAAGTTATATATTTAACCGCAATTTTATAAAACAAAACAACAAAAAAATTCCCTAGCTTCCACCAACTAAAATGCTATGAATGCCATCAGATAAATTCTGTGTCCTATAGCTGAGATTTTCTTGCTTTTCTGTAACCCACCAGCATGATGTTCCAACAATATATTTGAAAAGTATCTTGATTTATGATTTTCTTTTTTCTGTTACCATAAATCTTCATAAACTGTTATCACATTTGAACATATAGTCTGTGGTAACATAAATATGGCTTCCTAGTCTATGACCACTCATATTTGGGTCCAAAATAAACTTTTTCTTATTGCCTATAAGAAGAGAATTGTGTTTCTTGCATGCACACCACTTTATTTAAATTATGTCAGTTGATGCTCACAAGGAAGTACTATTATACCAACTTGACAGATGAAGAAATAGATGCAAGAAGGTAAGCTTATGTGATTAAAGATTACAGCTTTCTTAACACCAAAATCTTTGTTATTCCTCACATATTATCTGTCTGTTTACATTTTCTCTTTCCAGATTTGAGCTTTGTTAATTAAAATATATCTTATATTATAAAAGACTTGCTCAAAAATTATATAGAAACTTTGCATACAATTGCCAAAAAAATGGGACTAGCCCAGATGTCCAAAAATAATAGAATAGATAAAGAAACTGACCTTGGTCATATAAATATATACCACTTAGGAGTAAAATGGCATGAACTAATGAATAGAGCATAGAAGAATTGTGCAAACATTATTTTGAATGAATGAAGTCTTACAGAAAAGTATTAACTGCATGAATCCACTAATATAAAGAAATACAAAACTCTTCTGTAGTGAAAACAAACCAGAACAATAGTTACTTCAAGAGGCTGGCTATGAGGATTCTTACCAATAAAATATCAACAAAATCAAAGTGAATGCTTGGCAGTTTATTTTTACTTTGATACAGAATCTCATGTAGCTAGACTGACCTCATTCTTGAACTGTATAGCAAAGGTGGACCTTAAACATCTGATCAAAGCTCGCTTCTTGAGTTGCTTGTATCTCAAGCATGTGCCACCATGTTCATTTTAGGAGATACAGGGGATGGAACCCAGAGCTTTGTACATATTAGGCAAGTATTCTACCAGTGGAGTCACTTCTCTAGCCCCGGATATTTTCGTATTCCATTAAAGATAAATCTGACTGTATAGTGAAAATTTGTGTTCACCATCTATAGTGTCAGAATACACAAGTATTGAATGGAGGACATTTTGAATACATATATCTACCAATAGGAGACACCAATGGCAGCAACAAATAAAAGAGGGCTTGACTGGACATTTTAAACCATTCTGTTGGCCAACAATTGCTTCCTAAACAGACTTACTCCGGAATGTGTTGGAGACCATATTGATAATCTATGACATAGTACTCGAGAAGAATGAAGTGAATATTAAACTGAAATAACTTGTTGACAAGTAATACATAAGCATAGGAGAGAAGCTGGAAATGCAAAAGCTAAAAAAAACAAACATCTCTGATGTGTATCAGCTTAGCTCATTTCTCTGAGTATTAGCAATTCACCAGTTGACATGAAAATAGTTCTCTAAAAGTAAAAAAAAAAGTGGAGTTCAGGACTTTCTGGTACACTGCCATATCTTCCTTAAGGACTGGCTTTGTGAGCGATGACTAAGAGGAAGCGCTTTGGAGATTTTGGAATAGAAGCATTAAGTAAAATTCTTGTCTTCTGCATTCAAACTCAGGAATAAGTAGTAGAGATGGATGGAGAACAAAAAAAGGTATTTATGATGAACACTGGAGGACAGGATGTGACTTGTACATGTAACAGAAATGGATTTTCTATTATCCTACCATTACTGAAAATAAATTTACTAACCCAAGCTTAACTTCCTATGATACTAGACAACCAGGGCTCCTACAAGCATGTCAGAGAGCACCTCTGCAACATTTAACAAACTGCTCTTTCTTTTTCTTCTTCAGTCTACCAATTATGAAAGTTGCTCCACTTCTCCTGGGGAGGACTGAATGTCCTTTCCTTGTGTTTCTCTTCTGAGAAAATTCCTGCATTCCATGATCATGCTAAAGGGAGATAAGGACCCTGAGCGGCACTCAGCTAAAGAGACCATAGGTAAATAAAACGATGAAAACTTTCTATTTCTTCACCTAGGACAATAGCTTGGCAGGCTATTATGCCTGCATGCACCCCTTCTGTTTTACATGCCAAGACATGTTCAAAGTCAGGTAATCCTGAAAATTTCTCAGATTGCATGAAGGTGTGGATCTAACAGCTCCATCTTCTTTCAGTTGGCCACTCCAAAATAAGAAGAGGGAGATGAGTTGTATACAACCAAAACACTTAAAAAGAGGGAAGCCCTCTTCAGGGGCTCAAAATTCACTTTCCAAATCCTCTCCTCACTTGTGGTGATCAACTCAAAATTAGGGGAGGGGAAACCACTAAAGCCTTTAAAACTCAGGTCCTTCCAGGGGGATGTTGGATTTCAGCATCCGGGTCCCCTCTCCACTTATGAAGAACTTCTCCTTTGTGTATGAATGTGTGTGTGTGTGTGTGTGTGTGTGTGTGTTTATCTTTCAATAAATGCTTATTTGCCTGTTGCTCTCTGCTGGTGTGTGTGTGTGTGTGTGTGTGTGTGTGTGTGTGTGTGTGTTTCTTCATCTTTGGGGGGTCTCTTTTTGAAACAGAGTCTCCCAGTAGCCCCAGCTGGCCTGGCACTCACTATGTAGACCAGGCTGGCCTTGAACTCACAGAGATCTGCCTTCCTTGTCTCTGGAGTACTGGGATTAAAGGCATGCACAACCACACTCTGCTTGTTTCTTCACTTTTGATAAAGTCTATTTCCTGTTCTGCCTCTTTTCCTGACTTTAATTTAATTAGTGGAGAAAATAAACCTGATCAAGACTCTTAGACAGGAACACCATCAAACTCTTTCATCCCCATGTTGTGGATCAAATTGAAGGATTTGCATAAACCTGCCAAGCTCTCTACCTTTAGATGATATCCTTAGTAACTACAAGGCATTGAGGATAAATGTTATACATTAATTGAAGCTCTTTTGGAAAGGTCTTGATTTAGATGAACAAATTTCCTTGTTTGGGCCCTCATCTGCTTGTATATAAGCCTTCTTATCTACCACAGGCATGATATGAAAGTTTTGAAATGTTTTGTTCATTCTCAAAATCCACCTTCAAAAAATATCGAGAGGTATGTAGGATATTTATCTCCACTTCAAAAGTAAGGTATTAGAGATTCAGGTAGATTGATTTATTATGTGACAGGATTGGAACTAAGACTCCTAGGTAATGCTTTTATGCAAATTCATAAATTATATTCAGCAAATTTCCCACTGTCTCATTTATTCACTTACAGATTTATTCACTTGATAACTTATTAATCACTTTTTATATATCAAACATAGTATATAATTTATTTTGTATATGTATTTCAATGGAGAAATTTGTTGTTCCAAATCTGTGCCTTGACTATGTAGGATAATAGTTAGCAGTAGCTGACAAATTAAACTGATCTTTATTTTCAAAGATATTCATTTTAGTATGTTGGGATTTTCATTATGGCAGAATGTCTTATGATAAAATTTCTGCAGCATGGAAACATCAAATTATAAAAGTAAAAAATCCCATTTTAGAAAATGGGTGCTTCAGAAAAGAAAAACCTCTATTATTTATTCAATATAACCACTATTGTTTTTATTCATTTATCTCTGAAAACTGGCATTGGTTGGATTACTCTGTCAGACTCTGTACAATCCTTTCATATTTTATTTAGTTCACTCTTGTAATTCTTATAATAAAGTCCACACTGAGTAAAATTTAGTTGACTTAGAAAAATCAGATGCAAATTTTAAAGAAAAGACATTTAAACCTACAGTGTTTCATGAACTTTTGCTACATATCTGCCAAGGAACAACTCCTTTCTATTGAAAACACTGTCATATTTCCTCAAAGAGAACTAAATATGGTCACATTAAGCCCATTCAGCTTATATAAGTCAATCCTCTTCCACAATCCATCTAATAATTTGCTCCTGGAAATTTCACCAGTGATCTAAGAAACACCAAATCCCAGAAGCAATTTTCTATAGAAGTTTTAGTTGACTTCTGGCCTATAGAAATTGATACTTTTAATGTTTCCTTTCCTGAAAATCTTATCTTGCTTTGGGTTAGATGAAAAGAATAACATCTATTTCTCTCTTGCTGTCTGCACTTATTAAAATTTTTATGTTATGCGTTCTTTCCATTTGAGTTCCAAAATATTAATATTCTTGACTCCTGTTTTAGATATATTTTTATATAATTTACTCTTAAAGACTATTATCCACATAATCAGTTTACCTTGCAATTTAAAAGCTATTAACTCCCAAATCTAAAACACTCATTAAAGAGTGTATATTTTCATCACCATCTCAATTGGCTTAATGTAAAATTCAAACTTTTAGCTTAGAATGTAAAATCTTTCAAACATAACTGCAATTGTAGTTAATATTAACCCTAGTAAAGGTTACCTGTCCTTCTTGTAATCTCACCCTTGTCCTTCTATCTGGGATTATTTCTTATCACTCTGCTTGAACTTTGAACCTTAGTAAATCTTAACTACATGGTGTTCTCAGGCCTCTCTTTGCTATTTGTAGTTGCAAAATATTTTTCAGTCTAGGCCTACCACCCATTTCTCTCATCCACTCTGAGCCCTTGTTTATTGATTGCTACTGGGAAAGGGAAAGTATGCCTTACTGAGGATCTCTAGATGGGCTGACTAGACTGCAGTGGATCAATTTGCACTAAAGAACAGCTGGGTACAAATGCTTGACTAGCTAGGACTTAACATATATGGTGGAATACATGAACTCTGGTGAGGGGAACGGGGAACATGTATGGGGGAGGGGGGTCTAAATTTGATTAAGATATGTTGTATGAAATTACAAAAGTTCAATGAAATCTTTAAAAAACTATTTTTCAGATGTGTATCCATTTGACTGACACTAGCCATCCACCTCCATCAACACTTTACATTAGGATTAAGCAGAAATATTACCATCTCTAGAAACCTTCTACTATCACTGCCTGCTTGCCATAATTCTAATGGACAACCAAGTAGCCATTAGAATTTATAAATGTTAAGCATTTGCAGTAGAGAACTGCTGATAGTGTAGTCCTAAACAAAAACAAAAAAAAATTATGGATAAATTCAGTGCTTACATAATCCTAATTATATAAAAAACAATGAGAAAAAATACATGAAAATGTTATACTAGGTTAGATTGGAATGGTGGATTATGGAATAGTTTCATTTTTTGTACTATTTTAAATTAACAAAGTTTAGATTAGTGCTCATGTTATGCGATTATCAAACAGAAAAGCAAGTATTTCAAAAGCCTTCAATACTTCACTCAGAAGAATATTTGGTGACCACAACATACTCATCTTTGTATCTCCAGAAGCCATTTATAATTTTTTGTCAGAAAATAGGAATAAAAATACAAGGAAGACAAATGCTTTTCTTTTTGACGACTGTTAAAGGGAGGTTTGCTAAGAATTATGTCTCATATAAACTCTTGAAGTAATGAAAATTTACCTTGTATGACCTCATGTAGGTGTTATTAAACTGAACTTTGAATGCTGAGACAGGAAGTTAATAACAAAAGAGCAATTTTTTTTGTGGTATGTTGTTTTGAGACAAAGAAAGCACTTTGTCATAGTTCCAAATACAAAAAGATTGGTATGCCAAGTTATGGTGTGTTAGCTCATATTAATTGAATTCATCTACTAGTGTTTTGGACTGATTATTAATGATGATATTGGCTGAAAAACAGATGGCTGTCAAACTACAGATCATGACACGAAAGTAGAACCCACTTAAAATGTGCAACCTGTTGGTATTATTGCTTATAGAATAAGGTGTGATTGATCATTTAGATGTAGTTTTAAATCATATATAAAAGGATTTCATTGACAGCCATTTCACGCTATGAAAACCCTGTGTCATTTTTTGCACTTTGATTCAATTCCAAATTCTATAAAAGCTATATATGGGGATATATAGCTTTTATATGAAAATTTTTATATGAAATGTGGTGGGGATGATTAGTAGATACAGAGGAGATCAAAATACAATCAAAATATATTGTACCGAAATTCAAAAAAGGCTGTGTACCTTTAATTTTAATTAACACTTTGTTAGACAAGTACAATATTGACTGATCTTTACATTCTTTGAATAATTCAAGTCTACAAAGTGAAATGGGTATTCTTCATATTTCACCTAAGTGTGTTTTAACAGTTATTAATCAGGATAGCAATAGACTGTTCAATGTGCCTTGAAGTATGTGTCTTTCTAGAATGTTGCCTATATAATTACATACACATATATGGCCAAACACACACATATATGTGTGTGTGTATATATATATTCAAATGTATATGTTGGCAGAAGTATATATTTGCTTATGTGTGAATATACAAACATACACAGAAATATATGAAGTAATAAATATCTGCAAGTATGTGATAATTTAGTACTCTACAATTTAATTTTCCACTAACATTTTTTTTTTGGTCATTTTGAGACAGGGTTTCCCTGTAGCCCCTGCTGGCCTGGATTTGCTATGGAGACCAGACTGGCCTCGAACTCCCAGAGACTATCCTGCCTCTGCCTCCCAAGTGCTGGGATTAAAGGCGTGCGCCACCACACCAGGTTCCACTATCAATTTTTAACATGTCAGTTGAATAGGTCCACCCCTCTTTCTTTGTAACTATTGCATTTCAGTCCATAATATAAATGTACCACAGTTCAGTAAGCCAATTCGTTTTTGAGTGAGAGGCTTTCGTAGTGAGTTGTTACTTGCTGTATTTTTCTACAAAGTATATATTGCAGTAAACAAGCTTCTAAATGTGCTTTAGACTCAAGTTCATATATTTCTTTATAACAGTTTAAACCGTACAATCGCTGGGTCTACTTTTATCTTAAAGCACACTATCATAGTGTCCTCCAAAATCATATCCTAATCAAGATCTTCTGGAGGCACCTATTTCTATACACACCGGTCAATCATGGAGATTATCAATTTTTGCCAATCAAATGAAAATTCAATGTGCTTTCTTATTGTTGAAGGCTGCCTTTCCCTTAGTAAGATTGACCATGTTTCCTTATTTGTAGTGGCTGACTATATTTCTTTTTTGCTCTCCATGTGGCTTTCTCTTTTTCTCCCAATGGGTTGTTTTCTTTCTCATCATATTCATGTTTTAAGTTATTAAATTTGGGTTTACCTGTAAAGTGTTTAAGAAAATAACTTTTCTCAATGTTGTCTTTTCTTTCAGCACTGTCAGTGTTACACTTTATTTTTTTCTTTTCTGTTTCAGATAAGAAGTCCACTATAATTCTTTTCTTTTTCTTTGTTCTTTTACAGTTAAGGCTTTGCCTATTGCCCTACCAACTTCCCTCAATAAGTTTTTGTTAATTCATTGTCTATAGTTTCAAT
This sequence comes from Nannospalax galili, assembly GCF_000622305.1. Classification (NCBI taxonomy): domain Eukaryota; kingdom Metazoa; phylum Chordata; class Mammalia; order Rodentia; family Spalacidae; genus Nannospalax; species Nannospalax galili. Next base: position 4,837,759 of record NW_008355363.1, on the reverse strand, counting down.
ATAATATACCTATGTGTATATTTTCTTTTTGGGCAGATTTTGGTGGCTTTTGGTGTTATACTTCATTGTGTTTTCTGAACTTTTGATTCTCTATATCTTTGGTTTGATTTTTCATTAATTTAGTAAAAGTTTCTCATCCTCATGGGCTGGAGATGTAGCTCAATAGTAGAGCACTTGCTCAGCATGCTTATGACCCAGGTTTCAAGCTATATCACCAGATTCAAAAACTTTCATAACATTGTCACTTTAATATTATGCCTTATGTTCTCTTGGATCCACATCTTCCCATTAGGCATATGTAATATTTTGCGATCGAACCACTCTTGATTCTTTTGAATATTTCTATCTTGCTGTATGAATTTGAAGCAAGTCATTGAAATTTCTTCATAATTCCCAAATCTTTTCATTACTTTCTTAAATTCTCATTGCCTCTTCCTGCTTGTCTGTTCCTGAATATCATTTAATTTTCCATCAGTGCTGTTAAACATTTATAATTATTATTATTATACATTCCCTATCAGTTCAGGAAATGTGTCATATCAGAGTCTGATTACATGCTTTCTTAGTCTCTTTTGACTGTGTTTCTTATATTTTACCATACTTTGTAAATTTTTGTTGAAAATTTGATGTGTTTTATATATGGCATAATAGAAAATGAAGCAAGTAACACTTTAGAGTAACGTTCCATGTTAATTTGGAGAAAATTTGCTAAGTGATAGGGGAGAAAGGGAAAAAATGGGGGCACCTTAACTGGAGAAACCATGATGGAGGGGTTAGACAATGCAAGAGATAAATAATGCCTAGCTAGTTTTAAAAACCAGAGGGAACAATATTAGTCCAACAACCTGCTGACAAATTATACATACCAGATCATGAAATATATGTCTAGGAAAGGTTTATCTGAGAATAATTAGTTTTTGCCCAAGATTTATTTACATGGCACACAGTAATTAAAAGTATCAGACTGGTGGAACTAAGCTTCTTAGGTGTTTAACAGACATACATTGAGACCTATAATAATTTGATCAGAGGGACATAAAGGACCATTTTTGCTCCTTGCTCTCCTAGGTCGACTAGTTCCAGGGGACTATGAGCATCTCTCAAAATATCCTGTAACTGTGGTGAGTCACCTATCCTCTTGATCAAGGAGGCAACTCAATTTAATTTAAAATCCTTAAAAATATTTCATTAATTCTTGAGAATTTCATACAATGTATCTGACCATATTTACCCCCAACATTGAACTTTTACTCCATTCAGATCAGCCTCCACCTTTTTACCCCACTCCCAACCTCTTCTCTTTATTTTATATTTAATAACTCAAGTTGTCCTGTACATAAACTTCTGGTGTTGTCCCATTCAGTGGAATATGGTTGATCATTGAAAGAGGCTAACCTTCTCTGATAGAGGAGGACTTGTCTTTGGTCAAGGATATATGAGTGGCTGTACTCCTCTGCTACGACCTCTAAATAATACTTTATTTTAAATAATATAAATCTACTACAAATGTATTATACTAGTATTATACTATACTACATAGCAATAGTAAATGAAATAGCGTGATATTGGCACAAGAAGAGACATGGAGATAATACCCTACAAAACTCAGATAAAAATTGACACAGTTCCAGTCATGTGATTTATTAGAAAGATGCCAAATATATACGCTGCAGAAGCATCAGTCTCTTCAATACTACTGTTGTTGAAAATAAGTAAATGTCAATATTTAGAAGAATGAAGGAAAATTTTTATCACTCAATTTATACGAAAATCAATTCTAAAGGATCAAAGACTAATATAAAACCTGAAACTCTGAAACTACTAGAGGCAAAATTGAGTGTGTGGAAATGTCTTTGAGATATAGGTATAGGCAAGGTTTTTCTGAAGAGTAGCCCTGTCACTCAGGAAACAATGACAACAGTTGACAAATGAGATCTTGGGAAATGAAAAAGCTTCTGTAGAATAAAGAGCAGAATTAACTGAGTAAAGAGATAGTTTAAAAGGTGGGGAAAAAGGTGAAAAAGTCTTTGCTGTTTTAGATATAGATATAAATATAGATACAAAGGATATCTGAGAGAATTAATATTTTGAATATACCAAGAACTAAAGAAACAGAGAAGAAAACAAATAACCTAATCAATAAAGAGGCTAATGAAATAAAGTTTTCAAAGAAACAAAATACAAATGACCAATAAACATGAAAACATGTTCAACTAGCCATCAGAAAAATTGCAAATCAATACTACATTGAGTTTCTATTTCACCCCAGTCAGAATGGAAGTCACTACAAAGCAAATATTCAAATGCTGGCAAGAATGTGGATGAAGAGAACACTTATACACTGCCAGTGGGAATATTGCAGCCAATATGGAAAAATAGACCATATGACTCAGCCATACTGTAGCTCCTGGGTATTACTCAAAGGACTCCAATTAAACACATAGACACATTTTCACTTTGATATTTGTTTCAGAACTAGTCATAATAAATAAGTATGGAAAACAACCTAGATTTCCAATGACAGAAGAATACAGATGTGTTAGGTACATATAATGAAATGGTTTTTAGCCATAAAGAAGAATGAAGTTGTGCTGTTTTCAGAGAAATGGATGCAACTGAATAGAAATGTATTTAGTGAGTTAACCCAGCCTCAGAAGGACAAATATTGTATGTTTTATCTGATGTGTGATTAAAAGATTTACATAGAAACATAAAATCATATGTTTATATGACATGAAAGCAGAAGTGAAAATATATAGAATAACAACTAACAGAAAGAGGAAGGAAAATTAGAAGGAAAGAGGAGATTCTGTTCAGAGGTGATTCTGTTCAGTGTAAAATATATGCTTCTACAATAGGTCATTATGTAACACAGCACCATGTACAATGAATTTATACAATGAAAATTAAAAAAAATAAAGTTCATTTAAAATTCTTTGAACATAATATTTAGCAGAAAGCAAAGTCTAAAAATAGAAGGATATCACTTTGTTATTTCTGTCAGTATCAAGACTGGTTACAGTGAAGAGAACTAAGTCCAAGATGAGGATTTGATCAAGCCTATGCTAGTACATAATCTAAAACAAAGGGTTGAGAACGAGTCTATAAAACACAGCATGACATACCTGATCTTGTGACTGTGCTTCTTATAAAAATATTTATATAAAATCGATTAATCAATATTAAATAAAGAAAAATTTTGGGTTGTTTCCATTTAGCAAGCCATGGACATTATCAAATTTATTTAAATTAATTATGTAAGAAGCAGCATTGTACATGTATTATGAAGTTTAGGACCAAGGTTTTTATTATTCCCAAGAAGTTCTTTGTAAAACAATACATCATAGATATGAATTACTATGGTTCTTAAATAGGGAAAAGCTAAATGAGATATACTCATTATTATATTTCCTTTTCTGCTGTTAAAT
>NW_008355363.1:4825479-4833786 GCF_000622305.1 Nannospalax galili | reverse complement strand
GGAGCAAGGGTATTAGTAAGGAAGAAAGGGGGGAAGTGGGGGCACCTTAAGTGGAAAAACCATGATAGAGGGGTGAGACGATACAAGAGAGAAACAATGCCTAGCTAGTCACGAAAACCAGAGGGAACCATGTTATTCCTACAATCTACTGACAAATTATACATAACAAATACCTTGAGATTATATTTTCTTTTGAGGTGCTAATTTTTGAGAGAAGGGTATTTGGAGCTCAAATGTAGAATTTCAGTTGTGTTATTGCAATGTGTGATTCTGGCAGAGATGATCGCAAAGCAAATCTACATGCATATTATTAATATTATGGAACTTATTCTCTCTGTCTTTCAGTATCACTGATTCTGATGTATTATGTATTTACATAATGATCCACTATAATTTCAAAATTTAAAAAATGAAAAAAATTTAAAATAAAATTATATTCCTAAGCTTTAGAAAAGCAAACAATGTTTATCTATATGATAAGCCAGTTGAGAATCTTGAGTTCTGGCAACATGTATATACTTATTTTATATCTAATAAGCGACACATATATTCACTTCATACTAAATTAGATCCTTCAGTTGGGATGTGTTTTAATAATATTTTAGTATTTATTTACTTATGTACGTATTTTTTTGAGACAGGGTCTTATCATGGTCCTAGCCAGCCTGGAATTTGCTATGTAGACCATCCCAGGCTGGCCTTGATCTCACACAGATTCTCCTGCTTCTGCCTCTGAATCCCCAGTGCTAGGATTAATGATATATGCCACCAATCACTGCCCAGATATTATTTTAAAATTAATGATAATTAAAATGGGGCCTGGTATACCATAGTTATTAAATGTTGCTTTTGCATTCTGTATATATATATATATATATATATTATGTGTACATGCGTGTGTGTGTGTGTGTAGTGGTCCATCTGTATGCATGTATGCATGTATATATGTAATACTGGTGTTTTTCAGTCCATGACTGTTCAATTTCCAATGCAATGCTGGTCTTTCATGTGCAGGTTAACTTACACTTACTTAAAAAGTTCCTTAAGGTAAAATGATATTTATTGATATTTCCTGCCAAAAGTTTTAAGTTTGGCTTTTAGACAAGTATGATAGAGCATATCTATAATCGCAGTACTTGGGAGATTGAGGCAGAAGGATTGCCAGGAGTTTGAGGCTATGCTGGGCTACATAGTGAGTTTGATACCAGACTGAGCTATAAAGTAGACCCTGTCTCAAAATCAAATAAACATAGATGAGAGAGAGAGAGAGAGAGAGAGAGAGAGAGAGAAAGAGAGAGATTGACTTTTGACAATTAAACCTAAAATGCATTTGAAATTTATTTTTATTTATGTATGAAAAGAGCATACGACAAACAATTTTAGTTTTTCAGTATGGATAAGTCTCTTCTATGACCATTTAATGAAGAGTTCCTTCTTCACCACTGATCTCTGACAATGTTGTGCTGAGGTGGCTCCTATGGACCCAAGTCATGGCAAACAGCCAGTTATAAGCTAGGAAAATAAAGCATAAGCTTTAACTTACCAGAAACCAATCAGACCTCTTATATAACCTCCAACAAGAGCCAGCATGTGGTTGTTCAGGCCTTAAATCTTAGCACTTGGGAAGCAGACGCAGGCAGATCTCTGTGAGTTCAAATCTGGCCTGGTCTACATATCAGTTCCAGGCCAGCCGGGGCTACATTGTGAGGCCCTGTCTCAAAAAATGGAAAACATAACAAAACAATCCTCTACCCAGAGACTGTAAGGCTATTGCTACACCTTAGCTAATTAAATTGCCTTGCTTCCTACAGTAACTTGGAAATGGTTTCCTTTCATACAACTTGCAAAGATGCCTGACTGTTGTTTTGTTGTCTGTTAGTACCCATCTAATTAATGAATCACAGTCTGCTCAAATAACGATTTAGAATTTGAATGTCCCTAATATTATCTTGAAATAAGCAGTACATTTGTCAGATTTCAGCATCTCACTTATTGTGTACGTCAGTTTCTGGGCATCTATTACATGCCACTGAAAAATCTGTCAGTTCTGGTGACAGCAAGTACCACACTCTCCTGGTAACCATAGCATCAAAATATACCCAATGGCTGACACAGTATTATCCCTTTCCTTATTCTTTCTATTTGAATTTTAGAATAGCTTTCAAATTTCCACAGAAATTCCTTGTTGGGGATTTGAATGGAGTTGCATTGCAATCCAATTATTCATCTGTATTTACAATAGTTTCTTCTAATTTATGAAAGTGTGGTATTTCTCCATTTAAGACATCTGTAATACATTTCAATGGTTTGTATAAGTTACTGGTTTGATAGAAGTCATTCACATCTTTATGTGACTGTATTTGCAAGTATTTTAGATTTATTGAGATACTGTTTTCTGGTTGTTTGCACATGTACACAAATGCAGATTTAGCAGTTGTAATTCCAGCCCTTTTTTCAGTCAGGGTTATTGAGGCATTTATTGATGTAGAACAGAATACACTCCCTTCTAAAATGTGTGATTCTTTGAATTTTAACTAACACTACCAAGATCAAAATAAGAGAATCCAGTTACTCTCCAAATTTCTTTAATGGTATTTAACCATCTACTGGTTCCAAATTCAGCCTCTGGTAACAAATGATCTGTTGTCTATCTTTCAATTTTATGCTTCTGAAAATGCGATATCAATAGAATCAAATAGTAGCAGTTTGACCCTGGCTTCTTTTAATTAGAAAAATACCTGAGAAGGCTCAATACAATCGCTGCAATTGATTGCATATCACAGCCAAGAGGGGATGATAAGCCCTTTATTTCCTTTAAAGCCATAAAAGTGCTCACAATTGTGAATCCTTGTTCTGTACCTCGAAATGTACATGTGCTGCCTGAGAATATGAGAGTGACTTTGTCAAGGATTTAAAAGCCATTCTTTTGAAATGTAATAATCATCTGGAAAGATCAGTTCCCTCTTTACCAAGTTCTGCGGCAGGTTCAAATTCTAACTCTGATCATTGACAAAAAGCAGGGTGGGACTAGTCCCTTTGATATGGACAAACTATTTCTGGTTTTTTACTTGAAGCCTGCTCTTGCCCATCCTTATCGTCTCATTCTCCCTTTAAAATAATCAGTTACCTTGGGACAAACTGGATGAAGCACAGTTGTTGTTTTTTTGTTTTTGTTTCTGTTTTTGTTTTTTTCCTAGCTCTGATATTTGGTAAATAAAACCTATTTTCATTAATTTATCTTTATTTTTGAAAAGCATTCCAGTACTTACAAATCCCCACTGACACTTGACATTCTTAAATTTTATTTAGTGTATACTATATTGCTTTCTAACTTCAGTATTAACTTGCTTTAAAGATGCTGAACCGCTTTTTTGATACGTAAGTCTCATATTCTTTGATGAGATGTGTGTTCAGATATTTAGTACATTTTTAAAGTCTTTTATCAAATTTGTTGTACTCTCTTTTTAAAAGGTTAGGAGAATAGAAGATATGAATCTTGATGATATACAATATATCTGTTTTCTATGTACTTGTTTTCTGTGTCATATCTACCAAATCCTTGCCTAACTCACAGTCACAAATATTTCCTCTTAAATTACGACTAAAATGTGTTCTGGGATGTATGACTCAAATTATTTTTAAAATTTTTCTAATTTATTTTAATTTTTAGTATTATCATGTGAGTATGGGTGTGTATGTCATGGAGCCTATATGGCAGTCAGAGGACAATTTTTTTTTTTTGTCTTTTTGAGACAGGGTCTCCCTGTAGCACCAGCTGCCCTGGAACTCACTATGTAGACCAGGCATATCCTCTCCACCTTACATGTGTTCCAGGCTCAAACTCAAACCTTCAAGCACCAGTTTTTGTATGTTAGTTCTAAATCAACTGCAATGCAATGTGTGGTTTATTTCTGGAAACTTATTTCTGTTCCTTTGAACTATGATTTTGTCTTTTCACCAATACTACATAATCTTGATTACTGTAGCTTTATAAGTATTAAAATTAGGTAGTGTGAGTTTTCTATCCTTGTCCTTTTAAAAATTATTTAGGCTATTCTAATTTCTTTGCTTTCCAGTGTCGAATTCATGACTAATTTGTCAATTTCTGTTGAATTTTTTTTCCTGGGATTTTTGTTGCAATTACGTTACTATGCTGAATAATTTTAGGGGAATTTACATCTTAACAGTATTGAGTGCTCCAACCCATGAACGCAAGGAACACCTTTTTAAAGTCATTTTAAAATTCTTTCATTAGTGTTCTACAGTTTTCCTTATACATCTATAACATGAATTTTGTTAGATAAATACCGTAATATTTTACATTTTTGTACTATGATAAGGTACTGTTTAGTAATTCAATTCCCATGTATTTAGTACGACAGAAAATATGATTGATTGTTATTCTTTGATCTATTATCTGGAGATCTTTCTGATTTATTTTCTGATTTATTATTCCTATTTATTTACAAGTCATTTTTGTGTAATATGGAACTTTCCACAGTTAATAAGGTGTAAATAGTTTTATTTCTTACATTTTTAAAATTTTTCTAAAAATTTGTCATCTTACCAGAATGCATGAAATCTGGTGGGGGAATAAGGGAGGTGCAGATGGGGGAGGGGACAAAATATGACTAAGATCTATTTATGAAATGCACAAAAACTCAATAAAATACACATTAAAAATTTGTCATTTTCATTGGCTATCCCATTCAGTAGTGATATATAGGAATGTCAAGATCAGGCATCATTTTTTCGTTCCTCTAAAGCACCGAATCACTTATCAGAAAGTGTGAAGCTAAAGTCAAGTGGTAACTTCACACTTTCTGATAAGTGACTGAGTATATTGCCGGCATGTAGGAAAGTGCACCCATGTTGTGCAATGGCCATGGAGGTCAAAGAGGGCATCAGATCCCCTGGAACTGGAGTTACGGACAGTTGTTAGCTACCATGTGGGTGCTGGGAATTGAACCCAGTCCTCTGCAAGAGCAGTAACTGCTCTTAATCTCCGAGCCATCTCTCCAGCCCCACCATTGGGCTTTTTATGATGCACTATATTAGAATCAGAAAGTTCACATAAGTTCTAATTCGCAGAGTCTTTAAGAAATTATGAATATGGAAGAAATTTAGGCAAATTGATTTTTGCATCTATATATTTTTCTTTCTGTAATTCTAATAAGAATTACATTGTTGAGTCAGTTAATCTTAGTATTCCTTTAATAAATATCACAATTCTCTCTCTGTAACACACACAAACATTCAATTTGTTACTCTTGAAAATTTTCTCATTTTTGCTCTTGAAAACTCATGAATGATATTAATCTGTAATATACATAAATGTTATATATTGAACCAATTTGATAACTTCTGGTATTCTATTAGTGTATAGGATTCTCTTATATTATTCATACATAAAATCATGTCAATTACAAATAGTGAGTACATTATATTTTTCTTTCCAAATTCAACCACTCATGCCCTTTGTTTCTAATATTACTAATAAGTAATTACTGCTATATTATTTAATTTGTATGGCTATAATTAACAGAAAAATATTATATTCAAATGATAATAGTGGGTTTTAATTTTTGTTTGACTTAAAAAGAAGTAACTTTTTTCCATTTAGGATGATGCTATTATAGATTCTGATAGATATTCTTGCTAAATTTAAGGAAATATTCTTTCTTCTTCAGTTCACTAAGGATGGTTTTACTTATTTTCTTTTGTTGTTTGGGATAGTCTTGCTAGGTAGCACAAACTGACTTAGTACTTATGAGTCTCCTGTCTCTACACCCTAAGTGTTGGGATTATGAACTTGCACTACTTTGGGAATAGCTTTTCTAGGAAAAAATTCACACTTCACCACCCAAGTTCCCCAAGTCCTTATTTAACGTTCTTCTTCTTCTTTTTTTTTTCTAATTTCTCGAGTTCAATTAGGTGCTTTACATGTTCTGTAGGGTACAGGTAAATAAACACTGGGGCTACAGAAGAGTAATAGAAAAATGATGGAAAACCTCTTGGTGCTTGGGAGTGGGAAAAGTCCAACATCAGGACCTGGATGCCCAGGACCATGTGTGGAGTCAAGACCTTAGCAGGCCATTAGGGGAAGTGGGAAATCCATTCTTGAGAATCAGTCTTCCCAACCCTAGAAACTTCAAATGACACAAACCTTCCCTGTCCTCACTGTAAGTCTAAGACACAGGTGAAGCCACAGCTATGTACTAGTTGGGACCTCAAGGGAGATTCAGCCACTCAGATAAGGCTGAAACAGCTGCCTCCATCCTCAAATCTGCTCCACCATCAGTCCACCACTGGACGAATGTAGAGCTATGGCTCACAGTGAGGGCCCACAACTCTAGGCTCATATGAGGGGACCACAGCTTCAGCTAATAGGAGAGGACCACAGTTCCAGCTCATGGGAGGGACACAGGTCTAGTTCAAGGAAGAGGACCACAACTCTGGCTCTGATCAAGAAAAATATATGTGTGTGTTGATGTTGTGAAAACATCATTGCTGGAAGCAGTGGCACTAAAAGAAATGAACTGTCCCCAATTTATGTTGCAAAAAAAAAACAAAAACGGGTGGGAATAAATTGGTAACATCTGTTTGTGGCTGTGTATGCTCTCCTAGGTCAAGAGAGGTCAAATCATGTTTCTTTCCTCTTTTATAATATACCTTCTACTTTTTAGAAAAATATTTCAAGCTTTACTCATTAATACTTTTATTCCTGAATTGTATTTTTGATGTTCACAGATCTCAGTGACATACTTGCTACATGTCACATCTGTTAAACACTAATAATATCTAGAGGCTATCAGATTTTACCCAGAAAATACTGAGTCAGTTTTAATGATATCGAATGAGTAAATGAAAGTATTACAGCTCATGAGTTTTAGGCATTTTCTTGAAGGTTGGTTGCAAATTCTCTTCCATTTGTATGTCTGTGACCAGCTATGAAGTATGAGAATCATTAGTATATGTGCCTTCAACTACAATAAAAATAAAGACAAACTGAAAGTGGTTGGCAATGCTATGTATGTACTACAGTCTTTTGGAGTAAATTGTGTCACTGTCTATCATATCAATGCAGAATGAACATGTGATCCTGCTCACTTTTAATATTTAAACAAAGTTATAAACCCCCTTTTTTGTTCAGCTTTTTATGTATCAGTCAAGATACCTAAAAGACCTTATATTGACATTTGAAAAACTTTGTAACTATCAGTCATTTTGAAAAATAACAAAAATTGTGACTTGAAACACTCAAACATGAGCAAAACTGCATTATCATGGCAGGAAAGAGATATTGCTTGGTTTTCAGGAAACTGAGTGCAAATATATGCTCTTATTATTCTTTCTTACACATTAAAAAATCCTCCTTGAAATCCCATTGTTGTGGACTTTGTAAGAACATCTACTCTTTTATATTGCAGGTCATATAATATCAATCATTTGAACTGTCATTTGTAAGTAAGGATCTCTTGTACAAGATAGAACAGGGTCTGAGCTAAGACTATCTTGATTTGATTTCTGTCTCTATCACTTTTTATACATCTGGAAGCTGATGGGTGAAATAAACACTTACACTCTTTAATTTAATAATGGAGAATCAAACATGTCTTATATAATTATTTTGAAAATTAAATGAATTATTACATGAGAAAACTTCTGTCATGGTACTGGTAAGAATAAGCAAGACTTAATTTATTATTCTTAAGAAATGAAAGATGGTTATCTATTTTTATTTGCTCATATTAGAACTAGTGTTAAAATTCTAGTTATTGTTGGGGGTTGACTTTTTAAAAATTAGGCTTCACCAAATGGTTAGACTATAAGAATAAAGAAGTAACCATTTTACCAATCAGACAAGATGTCTGGCTGAGCTTCTAGAGAGCTCATGACTAGCCTGGTAAGTTACTCAGAACCTACTCAATTCTTCAAAATTTTCTTCATTTTGGACTAGTCTGGGAACTTGCTGCTCCTGGGTTCCCATATATAGTGCCTAGCTAGAACCCACCCACTCAGGAGCCATCTTTGCTCTTTGGGACTAGGCCCAGAACCAGTTGTTCTTTGGCTCCATATCACACTGCCATGCTAGTCAGACCTTCCCACTACATCACTTTCTACTCACTCCCTGTCTAAGCATGGAACATATTGCTGGAGAGCTCCTGAATAGGCCTAGAAAGCTCCACTCTAGCTCTGGACTCACTGGTGAGCTAGCTAGAACTAGTCGACCCTGCCTCCATCTACACACTCAGTCTTGGCTGTGATTACCCATCCCAATTAGCAGGCTAGCATGGAATCTTCCCA
>NW_008355363.1:4807392-4825441 GCF_000622305.1 Nannospalax galili | reverse complement strand
AACTATTCATATCAGGAAAAAAAAACACTAGGCTTGCCTGGAACTTTATGAGAAATAAAGTATGGTATTTCTGTTAGTGAGGAAGACACCATATTCTCATTATATACTTCTTCCACCTGAATGTTTTATCAGAGACCAAATTCATAGCTATCATAGCGGGGTGTCCTAAACTAACAAATAAAGACACCTGTTTGAATATATTAAATGTGCAAATAGGCAAGAACATATCCAATGTGAATCCCAAATTTTGGGAAGGAGAAGTGGGAGATATTGCGATTATGAGGCTCTGGTATGACTATGTTTATCCCAAACTGATAATGGATGAACATAATCTGTAAAATACTGCTTTGGTTGTGTTTGGACACCAGAGAACCCAGCATGATGCTGTATTTTGAAGGAATCAGATCAGTCAGCAGTAAATACATGAAGACCTGCCCCTAACCTATTAGTGGTAAATAAAACAGTTCCTGGGGAATGCCTCAGGGAGAGGCAGTCACAATATATGTCTGTATCCTTGAGACAGGGAGGTTGAATTGTTTTACGGTGCAGACTATTATGTCTCTAAGTATTTCAGCTACAAGATAAGACTAGAAGATCCTTGAATATTTGAAATGAATAGCAGAGTTTGCTTTCATTACTTAAGAATAGATTATTGTTACATGGATAAAATCATGTGGCTTATGGTATGCATGAATGTAATATTAAAACCGGCTGTAGAAATATAAGTCCGTTGCCTAGAATGGTACCCAAGTGAGAACATACTCATCCTGTCTTTTTCATTGTAACTCTGTTCCAGGTTCTTGTTCTCCCCTCTGCACTGGTTCTGGCAGTACTTGATGCAGTTTTTTTGTAAAATATTCTGTTACTCAATAAACGGAACATAAATGTAGTAAAAATATCAAAAATAGAAGTTACTTTATTTTCCACCTGTGAGCCACTATAACAGTGCAACTCTGAAATAATTTTGCTAGTTCTCTGAAATAATAAAATCCTAGGAATAATTTAGTTTGAAAAAGCCACTGACTTGTCATGAATAAAAACAATCAAACCAACCAGTTACAGGTTATTTACATCAAAGATGGAGTTTTAGGGCATGAATAAAGACACAATTTAAATAAGAAAGAGTAATGGCCATCTCAAATATGATCTTTCAAATATATTTTCTTAAATTAAAACCTGAAATAATAGTGTAAGACAAATTCATTGCTGGGAGGTGCACATGGCATCCAATTCCCTCCTCCCAAGGTCCTTGCATAGCCTTAGGGAAAATTCTCCAAACCCCGGTTTGAAGAATCTTAAGGAGTTTACTGGACTTGCTAACTGAGCTTAGGGTGCGGGTTTACTTACAGACAAGCGGTTGCCCCCCGCCCCCCCTTCACAGCTGATGCCGAAAGTTCACACCTAGACATAAATCCTGTGGTGCAGGACAGCCTTACAAAGTGCCAAGGGACCAGCCTCAGGGTTTCCCAGCATTAATACCCTTAGCCCCCTCCTCTGCAAGCAGCTATAGTGAACTGATTGGCTGGAAGAAGGAAGAGGAGTGGCTTCTTTTCAGAGCGTTGGAAGGAGGTGGGTCCATGGATTATCATCACAGGGTCAGAGGAACATCTTCCTTCTGGGTCAGAAATAGCGTAAGCTTTGTACACACACTAAGTGCCAGACATTATGTCAAAAGCTGAAGATATATTTATTATCTTGTTCCTGTGACTGAGAGGTAAGGAAAATTATTATCATTAGCATGTTAAAGATGGGGCAAGTGAAAAGAACTTCTGCTTGACTCCAAAGCATCATTGCAACCTTTTCTTCCTTTGGCTTAGCAAACTAAAGATTATTTCTTACATTACATGCTCCACACAGGTCAGAGTAACTTTTAATACTTTAAAAGCTGTAGATGTAGCTAAGGAGGTAGTGAGGTTCAATGACCTAAGGAGGAAACATGCCTAATTGAACTAGAATGATTGGACTTGAAATGGTGCAGCATTCTGAGACGGTGGTCTGGACCTGATGTAAAAACAGGAATGTTAAATCATATCCAAGAGAAACTGCAACTCAGGAACTTATGCTAGTCAACAGCTGTGACCCCAGTCAAGAGGCAGTAGAGTTTCATTCAGTAAGCTGTCTCTCATGCTAGAGCAATGTATATTTAATTAGTGTCCTCTAACCTTCACAGTACATGTTTCTTCACTTGACAGTTTCTGGCATTGAAAGAATGTCCTTGAGGAAAATTTCGGGCCTATTGACTGGTAAGCATATTATTTGACTTGGTGTTCAACCATTCTGAAGAAAGCTTGTTCAACCATTCTGAAGAAAGAATTGGGGATAATGAAAGACGGTGAGGCATAGAGCCACTTAAAATGACAGTGTCAGGTCAGTCGAAGCTATTGAACAATTCTTATTAAATTAGCTTAGCTTCATCTCAGCTAGTTAAAGCTGGCACACTGACAAATTAGGTTCTATCCAAATAGAAAAAAAAGAGTAAGGAAAACAAGATTCACATTTGTGGGCTTAGTGACAGTCACATCACAAGGTCAATAAGAATATGTCCATCACAGAACTGTGTTTGTGATTTGTCAATACACTGGATAATCAACTTGAAAATATTCACTAGGTGAGCACATTCTTCCTGATGAAAGCTACTTGATCATTTCTATAAATGCATTTTATCACATTAATACTGTTTTTGATGGCTGTTGGAAAGTCTAAATATGAATATTATACAGCAGTTCTATGAATGCATGGAAATATGACACAAAATTATGCCCCCTTATTAAAAAGTACATGAATAAACATACTTATTTTCTCTTTTTTTGCATTTATTTTTTACCAGTATACTTTTATTATTCAGCTTAAATAGATACTACCATATATCACAATAGTACACTTTATTGTACTTTCAGATATTATGTAGTTTTTTATTTGTATGAGTGTTTTGCCTTCAGGTATGTAAGTGCACTCATAGCACGCAATGCCCTCAGAGAAGGACAGAAGAGAGCATCAGTTCTTCTGTAACTGGAGTTACAAATGACTATTAGGTATCATGTTGGTACTGGGAACCAAACCAATGGTCTCTGCAAGAGCATTCTGTGCTCTTAACTGCTGAGCCATCTCTCCAGTCCCAGATAGTACATGTTTTAAAAATCGAAGCGTGGGTAGGAAAAGTCTATTGGTGCCATTTTCTAAATAATATGTGCTTATTTCATGCCCCCACCACAGTTATCACATTTTTCATAATGATCTGCAATCAGCAATCTTGGATGTTCCTATTACACCTATTTGAGGCCACCAAAATCTTTACTTAGCTAAGACTGTAAATGCAACTTGTACACACACACACACACACAGGCACACAAGCACACACGTGCCTAGTACTTTATAGACCATGCAGCCCCCCCATCTCTCTACTTCATATAGGCTGTCCTGTTGCCTGAGACACAATAATAATAAATTAGGTCAGTTAGTAAGCTTATAATGGCCTCTTAGTTTTCAAGTGAAATAAAAATGATCTCACTTCAAATCAAAATCTAGAAATGATAAAATTTGAGATAGTATGAAATCTAAGCAGGGCTCTTGTACAAAGGGTTAACCAAGTTGTGATAATAAGAGAAAAGTTCTGAAAGGAAATTAGTCACACAAAATTTTAGAAACATAATCCAGCATTAATTTTTATATGGAGGAAATTTTAGTAGTTCAAACAGATAATAAAACCAGCCAGAATGTTACCTTAACCAGAGCCTAATTATGAACAAGATACCTACTCCGTTCAGTTCTTTCAAAGCTCAGAAGGCTGCAGAAGAAAAGTTTAAAGCAAGTAGAAGTTGATTCTTGAGGTTTACATGAAGAAGCTGTTTCCACATTTCTGTTGGGATAGTCAGGACTGCCTAGAATGTAAAGCATGGCCACCAGGCCCGATACCTCCTAGTGAGGATGGCAGGAAACTGGCCCACTCCATTCTAGATGTACTGTCTCTTAGCCAACAAGCCCCAAGCAAAACTTTTAAGACTCTAATCCTTTAACACTAACCAGGTCCCTTGTAGATTATGTGACCGGAGGATAGGACAAAGGCCACATAGCCTTAGAAGCTACCTCCCTCCCACTACCTGCTGGCCTGCCAGCAAACTAACTCACCTCTTTGCCTGTGAAGCTTTCCTATATAAACCTTTGCTTCACCATAAAAATGAGCTGTCCACTGACACAGTCTCCCGGGGTGTTTTCTTCCCATCCTCCTCACGGCAGCCCGAGGCCTCCCTCCCCCCACCCAACTCTCTCCTCACCCAGACCTTATGCTATGGGGACAGGTGCGCAATGGTCTCCCGGAGGCAGCAGAGTTCAGGCCAAGGGGGGGGGGCACATTTTCAACACAAACAAGAGTAAGGTGAAGCAGCAAGTGTTGAGGCAGCAACTGCACAAAGCTATATAGATCTACTAAAGACAATCAGGAAAGGAAGTTACTCTAAGCAACAGATGGTACTGATGAAGCAGCAGCCTAGAATTGCCCTCTAGGACTTTCAGAGAAGTCAATGCCTGATTTCAAATCTTCAAAGAACAGGATGACACTGGTTAAAGCTAGCTTCAGTTGAAACCACTGCTTATTTGTCATTCCCCAAATCTTAGAACCCTTAGGATTTTAGTAAATCTAACATTCCTGTATTCTATACAACAAACAGCAAAACAAGAATGAGAATATATGTATTTCCAGTGTGTTTTTACTAAATATTTTAAACCAGATATTGAGACTCACTCTTTGGGGATTAAAAAATTCTTTCCAAAATATTGCTGGTCATTAAAAATGCACTAAATTCTGATGGAAATATATACTGTATTCACTACTTATCTGTTGCTGTGGTAAAACACTCTGACCAAAAGCAACTGATGGCAGAAAGTAATTATTTTGGCTTACAGTTCCAGAGTGACAGCATGACAGCAGGACGAGGCGCTGAATACACTTTCATCTACACACAGTAAACAGAGAACAGGATGTAGGTCAAGGTTATTAACCCTCAATTTCCATCAACAGTGAGGTGCAACCTCCATAACCTTCCCAAAGAGAATCACCAACTGTGACCAAATGTTCAAATACATAGGCCTATGGGGGACATTTCATATTCAAACCACTATGCTTAATGAATTGTTTTTCCATGTTTGCTATCAACTATTTTGGAGCTCATGGATCAAGGTATTTCAGCTTTTATGATTAAACATTTAAGAAATATACTTCCTAATACTATAGTTGTCATAGATGGTAGTTCCTCGATGGATGTGAGAAAAGTAAATTGAAAGCATAATGGAAATGGTTTACAAAAATAAATGTCAACATTTGTGCCAAACAGGAGGTTCTCAAAGTATCAGTATGAACAAGATTTTGGAAGAAGTTGATTCCAACTCAAATGGAAGATGGAGTAATTCAATATTTCACTGAAAAAAGCAACATCAAATGTGGTAGAAATATCAGTAGAATTAGAATTAGAATTAAGAGCCTGAATGTATTACTGAATAGATGCAATGTCATACTACAACATTAATAAGTGAGGAGCTATTTCTTATGGATGAGAAAAGAAAATGATTGCTTGAAGTGAAATCTAGTCTTGATGTACATGGTGTGAACATTTTTGAAATTACAACTAAGGCTCTACCATATTACATAAACAACATTTATTAATAAATCAGCAGTGGTGTTTGGCAGTACTGACTCCAATTTTCAAATTTCTATTGTAGGTAAAATGCTATCAAACAGCAACATGTGCAATAGAGAAGCCTTCCATGAAAGGAAAATTTAATTAATACAGCAAATCACATTGTTGACTGATTTTTAAAAAATGCCCCAACTACTCAATCTGAAACAACCACTTTCATGATCAGTTGGCTAATATCTTCAGTAACGAAAATGTTTCTACTAGCAAAATAGCTAAGAATTACTAAGTGTTCAGATGATATTAACATACAATGAACTGTGATACATGGTATTAATATTAACTCGTTGTTAATTGATGCTAATAAATAATCTTCTTGATACTACTCCTGAATGGTTCTTTTCTCTCATCTCCTAGTTTATATATTGTATAAGTGGAGATCTTTTCAGACTGCCTAAGGGTGCCTGGATCTGGCCTCTGCATGGTGGTGAGCTTCTCCAAATTGCACCATGGCCATCCCCTTACACTGGAACCACATATGGTCCCTCCCACTGCTCCAGGGCTAGGCTTCTCTGCCTTTAAGTAGGAGCCCAGATCTAGCAGACTGCCTGGGAGTGTCTGGATCTATCCTCTGCTTGGTGGTGAGTGTACTGGATAGCTTTAGTTGTCAACTTAACACACCTGGGTTGAGGGAGCTTCCACTGAGGAATTTTCTCCATTTGACTGGCCTGTGGCTATGTCTGTGGGGTATTTTCTTGTTTGTTGATTGATGTGGGACTTCATCCCCTGCCTCCATGTCCCTGCCCTGAGTTTCTACATTTGGCTCCCTGATTGTGACCTGGGAGATGTAAGCCAAGTAAACCCTTCCCTCCCCAAGTTGGTATTGGTCAAAGTACTTTGTCACAGCAGTGGAGAACCAAACTAGAACAGAGAGCTTCCCAAATTATGTTATGCACATCCCTCTACAATGGGAACATCTGCAGTCCATTCCACCACCCCAGGCCTAGGCTTCTCTGACATTCAGTAGGGACACAGACCTCCTAAGAGCATTAGTGAGCTTCCAAAATTGTGCTGTGACTGCTTGCTAGTAGGGACCCTGACCTTAGGAGGAAGCCTGAGAGTACCTGACTAGCACCTGACTTGGGTCTCTGTGGGAGCTCCTGAGTAGCTGAACTAAAGCCACCTGGTCCTTCCAATATAAAATCAAAAGAGAGGCCCTGAAGCCTAGACCAACCAGCTTTACACATTCAATAAGAAAGCAAATGAGGCATACCAATAATATAAACAGAAACAGACTTCAACTCAACAAAGGAAGTCTTGAGTTTCATATAAGAATCACAAACAACAAAAGAAACTCACATGATAAAATCACCATGGAAAAATAATATGCAAAACTAAAATAATATGTTCCACCAAAGACCACCAATTCTATAGAAGAGTTCTACATGGAGAACCCTCTATAGATAACACATGACACAGAATTTGAAAGAACAATCATAAACATGATCAAAAAATTCAACAGATTTAAAGAACACACAAACAAATCAAAGAACTGAAAGACTATAGGGATAAACTTTTAACTGAATTCACAAAAGAGATAGAAATATTGAAGAAAAGTTAGGCTGAAATAAAGATGGAATTGAAAAACTCAATAAACCAACTTGAAACAACAGGATAAAGCCTTGCAACAGAATGAATTAAATGGAAAACAGAATATCAAGACTGGATGATAAAGCTGTAGTCAAAGATTATGAAATAAATTAAAAGCACAGGAATGGGATATGGAGGAAATGTGGGACACCATGAAAAGATCAAAATTATGGATAATAGACATAGAAGGAAGAAAGAGAAAAATTTCAGGTTAATTATATTGACCAGATCTAAAACAGGATTGTAGAAGAAAATTTCCCCAAATTAAGGAAAGACATCCTTACACAAATACAAGGATCACAAAGAACACCAAATAGACAGGACCAAAAAGAAACTCCCCATAGAATGCCTGGGTAAAAACACTGAGTATACAGAACAAAGAATACTGAAAGCTGCAAAAGTAAAACTAAGTTACATATAAAGGAAAACCCATCAGAATTACAGATGACTTATCAGTACAAATGATGAAAGCCAGAAGAGCCTGGAACAGAGTATCCCAGTTCTATATGACCATAGATGACTCCCCAGAATACTTTACCCAACAAAAATCTCTAGTATAGTTAAGGGTAAAGAAACATCTTCAATGACACAAATTGACTGGAAGAATACATGTTGACAAAAACAACCCTTCATTGAATAAAGCAATACAAAGAATGGAAAAATCAACAACTGTACCCAAGGGGCAATCGAAAGAAATAAATGAAGATATAATTATGGAAATAAAAAACAGATTGATAAGGTTCAGATCCAGGCAACCCCAGACTCAGAAACCATAAGGCCCCTAAAAGGAACTGAGTCAATCAAATTTCAGCCACCTGCAAGTTAACAAAAGCAGCTCTGGGAAATTAATGACCAATGTATTGTGCTCACTAGAGCCTCCTCCACAGGCTGACAAACAGGTTTCCCAAGCCCTTCACTGCATTTAATTCCTGGAACCCTGTAATTGTAGAAAACATGTTTTACAGTAGATGTTTTCCTCGATGTTTCACTAGGTACAGATCCCACGCCCTCCCTGACCAAGCAGCCCCCAAAACAGTTCCAAACAGCAGAAAAATATTCTTTTTTTCAGAATTCTGTCCCTTTATAAGCTACCCCTCTGCAGCCATTAGGCTGCTGGTTCTTCCTCACACCCAAGTTGAGGACCAGCCTCACCAAGCCCAATTAAACTCTCGCTTTGCCACAGTCCTCTTTGTTTCTGTTTCACAGTGATCCTGACCCCTCCCACCTTTATACCTAACACAGATCAAGAATGAAAACAGAAATTAAAAGACAGCAACCAATACATCTTTCAATGGTAAGTTTAAATATCAATGGACTGTACTCTCCAGTGGAAAGACACAGGCTATTGGAATTAATTAAGAAACAATATCCATCCTTTTGTTGTCTGCAAGAAACACTTCTCACCTTCAAGGACAGGTACTACCTTAAGGTGAAAGTATGGAAAATAATATTCCAAGCAACTGGCACTAAGAAAAAAGCAGGGGTTGCAATTATATTATATGACAATATAGACTTCAAACTAAAACGAATCAGAAGAGATCAAGAGTGTCACTTAATTCTGATCAAAGGAATAATTGACCAAGATGATGTTACAATCATGAAAATTAATAAAACTCTGGTGCACCCAATTTCATTTAAAAAAAACAAAAACAGTTCTACAAGACTTTAAGACACAGATTAGCATCAACTCAGTAAGAGTAGGGAACATCAATACCTCACTGTCTCCATTACACTGGTCAGCTGGACAAAGAATAAACAGAGAGATAGCTGAATTAAATGATACCATACATCAGCTAGCCCTTATATACATTTACCTAATATTCCACCCAAACATCAAAGAATACACTTTCTATTCAGCACCCCTTGGAACTTTCCCTAAAACTGACCACATTCTGGGGCAGAAAAGAATCTACAGCAAATGCAAAAAAAAAAAAAACTTGAAATAATTCCATGCATTCTGTCAGATCACAGTGCAATAAAACTTAAAATGAACACCAAAAGAAGCCCTAGTAACTACAGGAACTCTTGCAGGTTAAACAACATACTCCAAAATGACAAATGGGACAATGAAGAAATTAAGAAAGAAATAAAAGTATTCCTAAAACTAAACAAAAGGGATAATACATCACAACAAAGACTCTGGGACACTTTAAAAGAAGTCCTAAGGGGGAAGTTTATAGCTCTAAGTGCCTACATTAAAAAAAATCAGAAAGAGCACAAATAACTTAACATTGCAACTCAAGACTCTGAAAAGACAAGAACAAATTAAACCCAAGCCCAGCAGATGAGAGGAAGTAACAAAAATCAGAGCAGAAATTAATGAACTAGAAAGAAAGAAAACAATATAAAAGAATCAATGAATCTAAGAGCTGGTTCTTTGAAAAGCTAAACAAGATAGACAGCCCAGATAACCAAAAGGGAGAAAGAGCAAATCTAAATCAACAAAATAAGAGAGTAAAGGGAAAACATCACAACAGACACCAAAAGACCCAGAGCATTATAAGGAAATACTTTAAAATCCTATACTGTATTAAATTTGAAAAGCTAAAAGAAATGGATGAATATCTAAAATCATGGGTCTCATGAATGTTAAATCAAGAGATCAGCAGTATAAGTAGATGCATAACATGAAAGGAAATTGAAACAGTAATACAAAACCTCCTGAGTAAAAAAGCCCAGGACCAGATGTATTTACATCAGAATTCTACCAGATATTTGAAGATCTACAACCAATACTACTTAAACTATTGAAAAAATATAGAAACAGAGAGAACTTCCAAATTCCTTCTATGGAGCTAGCATCACTTTAATACTAAAACCAGGTAAAGACACAACTACAAAATAAAACTATAGCATATTCTTAATGAATGTAGATGCCAGAATTCTCAACAAAATACTTGCAAACCACATACAGACATACATCATAAAGATCATCCTCCATGATCAAGTAGGCTTTATTCTAGAGAAGTAGGGATGGTTTAATATACATAACTCTATTAACATCACAAATCATATAAGTGGACTCAAAGACAGAACCCACATTGTCATCCCAATAGATGCAGAAAAGGTCTTCAACAAAATTCAGCATGCATTCATTATAAAATTCTGAATGGTAATTGGACTAGAGGAAATATACCTCAACATAATTAAAGCTATATACAGCAAACAGACAGTATACATCATTCTAAATGGAAAAATAACTGGAAGCATTCCCATTAAAATCAGGAACCAGACAAGATGTCCACTATTTCCACTCATTTTTAATATAGTGCTTGAAACTCTTGCTAGACCAATAAAAGAGAAGGAAATTAAAGGAGGGGGAAGGAAGTGGTCAAATTATCCCTTTTGGCAAATTACATGATACTATACCTAAGAGATTCAAAAAATTCATCCAGAAAATTCTTAAAGCTGATTACCACTTTCAATAAAGTGGCAGACTAAAAAATTAATCTATAAAAAATAAGTAGCTTTTTTATATACCAACAACAAGCAATTGGAGAAAAAGTATGTGAAAACTCTCCCACTCACAATTGCTTCAACAAAATCTTGGAATAAACCTGAACAAAGAAAACAAAGATGTCTACAATAAAAAATTTAAATCTTTAAAGAAAACAGATTGAGGAAGACACCAGAAGATGGAATGACCTCCCATGATCATGTATTGGAAGAACTAATATTGTGAAAATGACCATCCTACAAATCAAATGCAATTCCAATTAAATTCCTCATGGCATACTTCACAGAATTAGAAAGGAAATCCTAAAATACATACGGAAGCACAACAGACCACAGATAGCCAATGCAACCCTGAGCACAAAGAACTATGCTGGGGGATGTCAAGATATATTACAGAGCTATAGTCATAAAAACCGCATGTTATTGCACAAAAACAAACACATAGACCAATGGACTATTATTGACGACCCAAACATGAGTACACCTGATATTTGACAAAGGTGCCAAGAACACACAATGGAGGAAAGTCAACATTGTCAACAAATGGTGCTGGCAAGACTGGATGTCCACCTGTAGAAGAATGAAACTAGACCCTTATTTTTCACCTTGCAAAAAAGTCTACTCCAAATGAATCAAAGACCTCAATGTGAAACTTGAAGCTCTGTAACTATTAGAAGAAAACACTGACAGTAACCTACAAGATATAGGTGTAGGAAAGTACTTTCTAAATTGGACATTAGTTGCTCAGGAATCCACAATCAACAAGTGGTACCTGAGTAAACTAAAAATGTGTGCAGCAAAATAAACACACAAGAAAGTAAAGAGAAACCACATAGAGTGGGAGAAAAATCTTCAGCAGTGACACATCTGACAGGGGTTTAACATTCATACTATATAAAGAATGCAATGAACAAATACTCAAGAAAACAAATAACCCTATTAAAAGATGGGCAAAGTATCTGAACAGAGAGTGTGTGTTTTGTTGATTTATTGTTTGATTGATTGATTGATTGATTGATTGATTGATTGATTTACTTATTTGAGACAGGGCCTCCCTGTAGCACAGGATGGCCTGGAACTCATGATGTAGACCAGGCTAGCCTTGAACTCACAGAAGTTTGCCTGCTTCTGCCTCCTGAGTGCTGGGATTAAAGGCACATCTACAGTGCAAGCTCTACACCAAAGGCTCATGGAACAGAGAACAAGGGCTAAAGAGAACACAAATTTATCTTTAAATTCTCATCAATGAAGTTCCCTCATACAACAGAGTGCCAGAAGCACAAAAGGTCAGAAATGGCCAAAATGTAGAGCATAAGAGTCTACAGAGTGTGGTTACTTGGACAGAACTCTTACATTAAACTCCACACACACAGGGCTCCATGGACCACTGTGGAAGAAGGGGCAGAAAGACTGTAAGAGCCAGGGAAGAGGTGCATGACCATATGGAAATAGCATTATACAGACTCTTGGGACCCTTCTCATATGAACCTATAGCAATAGTGTCAGCATGTGGAAATGGACAACAGTCCCCAACTTATTTGAAGAATTATTGGTAGCTAATTACTGCTGCGTGAGGAAGAGCTGATCTTTTTAAAGGGAGGAACTCTAGATAGGATGAGTAGATCTCAGTGGATGAACTTGCACTTGAGGGATGTCTGGAGACACTAACTTGACATGATAGGTCTTAGCACAAATGACAGAATGTATGAATTCCAGTTGGGGGGGTTATGGTATGGGACCAATGGGGGGGTATAAAGATAATTAAGCTGTTCTTGTTTAAAGGTTAAAAACTCATTCAATTTTATGTCTTACAGGGCTTATACTGAGTTCAATATTGTATAACTTTATTAATTCAACTCTGAACCTAGAAACTTACAGCCACTTGTGAAAGAGATGTACTCTTGCTCTGGAGTGTGTTACTGAATATTTTAAAGCTGTAATGAAATGCTTCTTCTAATCATGTGGTTATTAAAAATTAAGAAAAAAGATGTTCTGTATGAAAGACACAAAACTTCAATAAATATTAAAAATTTTTAAAAATGTGTAAGCAATCCTTATTCAATGAGGAAAAGAAATAGGAAAAAATAAAATCACACAAAATAAAGAAATCACTGTTGTATAGGACTGTCTTCTGACAGACGATGCCATCTTCCTGAGTTCAGCTATGCCCAGTTGCCTAATATCATCACAGTTGGGCTCTTTGAAAATTCTCAACCTGCACGCAGGGAGGTGCAGGGACAGTCAGAGGATCTTTACCTGATAGTCCAGCCACAACTCCCAACCAACATGTGATCGGCAATTTATCCCTAATTACACATGGAATGTGGGAGGGGCTAGGTTATTTAAGGTGAGGAAGACTAATTGCAGGTCTCTCTCACCACTTAATGTGGCTGGAGGCAATATCTACACTCAGGTGAAGACTTTCCAGTGTAGCCTTAGGTGGGGAGCACTCACACTCAAATAAGCAAACTCTCACCCATTGCTCTGTAAATAAGTCCAATAAACTCATGGGTTTCCCAAAGTGCATACTTCAGGAATCATACCTCAGTTTGTCACTGGGACCAAGGGAGAAGGGAGTAGATATTGTTTGTAATCTATGAAGGAATTTTAGCAACAATCACCTTTATAGTCCTAATAACCTAAAATGACCAGTAAGAAAAAAAAATAGAGTACATCGAAGGAATGTTTTTAAAAGATTTTGTTTTTAATCATGTATATATTAGTGTACATGCTTGGTGCACATGTATGCAGTGCCAGCAGAGTGCAGGAAAGGACCTCAGATTCTCCTGGAGCTGGAGTTCTAGTCTATTGTGAGAACTTGGAGTGGGTACAGGGACCTGAACTCAGGGCCTCTTCAAGAGCAGTAAATATTCTTAATCACTGAACCATTTCTCCGGCTTCCAGGATGGCATTCTTATAGATAATAATGCATTAGAGTAATTCTTACTAGTTGTGTATACTATATTCCCTAGATCCCTAGATGCTTTACTTAGATATATTTTTTTTATTTTTTAAATTTGTTTATTATTTTTATTTTATGTATATGAGTGTATTGCCTGCATGTGTCTAAGTGCACCCATGTCATGCAATGCCTTCTGAGGTCAGAGGAGGGCATCTGATCCCCCAGAATTGGAGTTATAGACAGTTGTTAGCCACCATGTTGGTGTTGGGACTCAAACCTGGGTCCTCTGCAAGAACAGCCAGTGCTCTTAACCACTGAGCCACCCCTCCAGCCCATATATTTTTTTTTAAAAATTCTGACAATAGTACTTTTTTGAGGGGAAAGAGTGCTTGGTTACTAGGTTTTATTGTGACATTTTCATTTAGACACAAAATATACTTTGATTGTATTAACCCACTAACAACCTCTTGTTCTCCATTCTTGACCCATTGCCAGTTAAAAATTAATTAATTAATTAATTAATTAATTAAAAAATAAAGACAATACCACTTTTTACAGATGGGGAAATGTGGAATTTAGTACATTGGTAATTTATTACAGATGACGTGACTAGTGATAAAATATTGAATTTGATCATTTTTCTATTATGTTGATTTGTCCTTTCCTTTTAATATATTGTCATAATGTTTTGATAACACTTTTGTGTGAGATGAATGCTTGCATGCACTGTTAAAATATAGAGAAGGGAAAGAAAAGTACATGGCTTCATTTTCAAAAGGGTGCTCTGAATTGATGACAGACTACTGCTTTTTTTATTTTACTGTCAAATAGAATGTGTCACTATCAAGTGCTTCAAATCATAGCAATCAGAGCATTTTTCTTTCTTTTGGAGCTATCCAATGATAATTTCTTGCCCAATATTTAAAATTTGTATAGATCAGGTTGACATAGTTGACAAATGAAAGATGGGTTTAGAGAATATGGTAGGATAAAAGCAAACCCTCCAAAGTTGACCCCATTTTGGCAAACCTTTTGGTCTTTGATTTCATATTCCTATCCCCCACCCAAACTTCATATTTTTATGTAACCTGCTTCAAGTTATTTCTGGAAAATAAATCTTAAAAATTGCCTCTCTTTGGAATAAAAAAAAATTATAAAACAAACCCTCTACATTTATTATATCCTAACTTGGCACATGTGAATAAGACATTGTTGCATGACTTTCTCTTCCTGGCATAAAAATATCATCCAACCACCATTTTGGAGTAGAGATTACCTTGGCCCAGCTGCCTTGTAAACAAAATAAAGAGTAACACATTGGTATGTTAGTCTATGGTGATGGCAATGGAAATGTTAATATATTAACATTCTCTGTAAAAAATGAGAATTAAAATGTCTTCACCATATATTCCATCCAGATTCCATCCAGTATTCTCTTTTTTACACCCCACTCCCCGTAGTTGCATGGGATCTCAAGAGATGCTAGAGCATCTAGGAACTGGAAGGTTGACGGAAGGAGGGACTCTATATTATGCAGCATCCACAATGTTTTCATTCATGATATGTTGTGACTTCATTGTAATGCAGCTCTTTTGAGGTCACTCAAGCTCCTGTAAGTAAGCCCTCTCTTGTGCTATATAAGTCGAATTAATTTACCAAGCTATACTTGGGTAGTATCATTACCTTGTTCTGTCTTTGGTACTCTATCTGGAGTAAACAGTCTTTTTTTTTTTCATATAGACCCAGGAAAACTAACACAGTAGTCCTTTTGCAGGGCAACGGGGGCATTGCAAATGGAATTAGATTAAACAGGTAAAGTCAACAACTATCTTACATGTTCAGAGTATGGGGTATAAACATAATACTATACTTTAAAAATAGAAGATCAAGGATCTGGAAAGACTGCTCAGTGGTTAAGAGCATTGACTGCTCTTGCAGAGGACATGGGTTCAATTCCCAGCATCAATATGGTGGCTAGCAGCCATCCATATCTCCAGTTCCAAGGGATCTGACACCCTATTCTTGACTCTGCAGGCATTGTATGCACACGATGTACTTATTTTATCTGCTGAGGCTGCAAAAGCATGTGTGAGGAGGTTGGTGAGTTAGAAAAATCCTACTGAAGCACCCATCCCCCTGCTTTGGGACCACCCCTATCACCACTGCTACAGAACTCACATCTTTTCTGCAAGACAGTAAGAACTAGTCCATCCTATTCTAAAGGACTTTCCTTGGGCCTTGGCCAATTCCCACTGAGGCTTGCTGGGGTGCTTGACTAGCTGGTATGAGTCAGCCAAATCCCACTACATCAGTCATCATTCCCCTGCTTTGGGACCAATCCCAATCACTTGGCTCCAAGGGCTGACACCTCCTCTGCTTAGCTAGTTAGAACCAGCCTAGCTGATTCCCATCACCCCTATTTGGGTCTAGACTCCTTCACCCACTTGGAGAGCTCTTGACTAGCTTGCCTGGATCCATCTAGTCTCTCCACTAAAAAATCAAGAGAGAAACTGAAGCACAAACCAATTATTCATATCTGATCAGAGTGCAAGCAAGCTATAGCAACAATATAAACAGAATCATGCTTCAACTTAACAAACATAGGCTTGAGTTTCATATCAGACACACAACTAACAAATGAAATCCATATGCCAGGACCACAATGTAAAGTACACATAATATATATTAAAAATATGTCCCCACCAAACACCACCAATCCTAGAGTTGTGTTCTACAATGAGAACTACCTAGAGGAACTCTAGGACACAGAATGTAAAATAATAATCATAAACATTATCAAAGAATTCAATGAATTTTAAGAACACACAAACAAGTCAAAGAAGTTGAAGAGGGTAGAGATAAACTCCTTAGTGAAACACAGGAAAATACAAACACACAGATTAATGAAATGACAAAGATAGTTCAGGATTTGAAAAGTGAATTCATGAAAGAGATGTAAATATTAAAGAAAACTGAGGCTGAAATGATGATGAAATTGAAAAACACAATAAGCCAATTTGAAAGGAAAGGAGGTCTCACAAATAGAATGAATGAAATGGAAAACAGTATCAGGACTGAAAGATAAAGTTGAAGAATGGGAATGCTAAAGCAAAATATATGAATTAAAAAATACAGGAATGGAATACGCAAGAGATGTGAGATGTCACGAAGAGGCAAAATTTATGCATCATAGGCATAGAGTAAGGATAAGAGTACAAGGTCAATGGCGTTGACCATATCTTCAACAGGATTATAAAAGAAAATTTCAGTAAATTAAAGAAAAACATATTAATACAGATATATAAGAACACAGAACACCAAATAGAGAGGACCGGAACAGAAACTCCCCATGGCATATCATAGTACAAACACAAAATGTACAGAACAAAAAGAGAATACTGAAAGTTGCAAGATAAAACAAGTTACACATGAAGAAAATCCCATCAGAATTATAGCTGACTTTTCAAAGCAAACTATACAAGCCAGAAGAGCGTTCAAAGCTCTAAATGATAATAGATACTAACTCAGAATACCTTACGCAACAAAACTGTCTATCTCAGTCGAAGGGGAAAAAATCTTCCACTATAAAAATAGGCTTAAAGGGGGCTTTCAAGTTGGCTCAGCACTGACTGCTCTTGCAGATGACCCAGGTTCAATTCCCAGCATCCACATGGCAGCTCACAACCATCTGTAACTCCACTTTCAGGGAATTCGATGCCATCTTTTGATCTATGTGGGCATTTCAAGACAAAGGTGTACTTACATACATGAAGGCAATATA
Source organism: Nannospalax galili (assembly GCF_000622305.1). Taxonomy (NCBI): domain Eukaryota; kingdom Metazoa; phylum Chordata; class Mammalia; order Rodentia; family Spalacidae; genus Nannospalax; species Nannospalax galili. The sequence goes on along the minus strand of NW_008355363.1, from coordinate 4,808,025 downwards.
CTTATACACACAAAAAATAAAGTTAAATTAAAATAATAAATTTTTAATTAAAAAATAGACTGAAAGAATTCATGTCTAGCAAACTGGCCCTAAAAAGCAATAAAAAAGACTGAAGAAATGAATGACCATACCCAAGAGGTTACAGAAAGAAAAGAAATATAATGACAGAAACAAAAATTAAGACTAAAAATACAAACAGAAGTTAAGATGTCAGTAAACAATGAAGATCTGTCAATAATTATTTAAAGTACCAATGGCCTCAACTCCCCAGTCAAAAGGCACAGAATAGTTGAATGGTTTAAAAAGCAAAATTTATCTTTTTGTTATCTACAAGAAACTTATCTGATCTTCAAGGATGGACAATACTTTAGGATGAAAGGAAGGAAGAACATATTCCAAGCAAATGGCACCAAGAAACAAGCAGGCATTGTGTTGGGAGCATTATCACAAGTGGATTGTAGCCACTCATGACATTGGGACAGCTATGTACCAGGCTTCCTCCCTTGCCCAAGCCCTTACAGTTGCAACTCAGTCCAACTTAAAATGCTTTAAATGTGGAGAAACTGGACACTGGATAAAAAATTGCCCTCAAAATAACTCAGCTGCCACTAGACCCCCTAAAACCCTCTGCCC
>NW_008355363.1:4794415-4804318 GCF_000622305.1 Nannospalax galili | reverse complement strand
TCTCCCTAATACCATGTTCTAGAGATTCTATTTTTCTAGGAAAAAATCAGATCCGTGGGACAATCGCTGAAGTAATAACAAAATTCTTCTCAGATGTATTCTCTAGGTACCCCACAGCTAACTTTCATATCTCTCAACAGCTTACAGCTGCAGCCAAGTCTGTGCTAATTTACAATGTCATTTTACAGGAAAGACAGAGGACCAGATCCTATGTCCTGGTACAAGTTTAGCTTTCTTCCCACCTACCCCAATGCCTAACTGTTTTTTTTGTGCATCCAGCAATAGATTTTTTCTGACAACAGTACCAGCTACCACCCTTCTCTACCCAGGAGCAGAAAAAGATTTCACTGACTTTCATCTAAGTGGATTCAAACACCTGGCTAACTATTACATTTCAGGTGTGAGAAGCTTTTTCTCCTATACAGCTGCTAGCAGAAAGAAGAAATATTCCTCCCCCCACCGGCAGAGACTGAACTTGCGCTGGATGCTGGAGGCGTTGCTATGACAACAAGCTGCATCTGATTCTGCTCCAAGCTGAGACAAGCAGTGACATCAGTGACTGACAGCCTGGAATTTCTCCAACAACAACAAATAAACTTTTTCACCACCAGAACTATACTTCATAATAAAAGAACATTGGACTTGATAACTATTGAACATGGAGACTATGTAATATTGAAAAAAGTACTGTTCCTTTGTAATTGAATCAGATATTGTTGAAACCAATGTTAACACTCTCAAAACTTTGTAATCTATTTGGCTTAGCAATCCCTTGTTTGCATAGCTCCTACCCCTTGATAATACTGTGCATTGTGCTTGCTTATTGTTTTGTAAGATTTCTCTGCTGACAGTTACTGCCATTTGCTAAAAATCACTACAGGAAACAGGTCATGGTCAGTTATCAAACTTTGAATTCTCCCGAGATAAAATGAGTTAACCTTTAGGGCTGGCATGGCACTTCTTCATATTTAAATCAAAGAGAGGGAGATGTTGGGAGACCTCTGTTATGCAAAAGTCGAAGCCCCTTCACACCGGACAGCTCATGCAGCTCGGGGAAAAAATCTGTTGGGAGACCTCTGTTATGCAAAAGTCGAAGCCCCTTCACACCGGACAGCTCATGCAGCTCGGGGAATGTGCTGCGGGCTTCTTTTCATAGCAAGGTGCTTCCTGGCATCTTTCCTGTCTCTCCCTTTGAAGTGGCTGCCACAAATGCCCTAACATAGACATGGCCTTTGGCTCTAGGCATACCATGCCTTCCTGTGTGATTTTTACAGGCGGCCAGCAGTCTAGCAGTGTGGCAGAAATCCACTTCCACATGTAAATAGAATGCCTCACAAAGCATCTAACAGCCAAAGCTTTTACCACTGCCCCCATGGTATAAAATATCCTAGCCTTCTCTTAATAGTGGGAGATTAGGTCAGAGACTGGATCCCAGAGATTGGGTCCCAGAGAGACTAAAGCTGTAAGCACAGACTGAGCCAAGCCTTGAGTCTTGTGTACCGGTGACCTGATCCCCCCCGGAGGGCAGCACTCTCCGTTACCGACCCACAGACACTAGCTTTCGCCATCTTCGTACTCCTTCCCTGTGTGGCTCAGTGGCCAGGAGCCTCGCATCCTGAGGAAGGGTACACGGGTGAAATAGAGACGGGATTCTGGCTGGACAATGCTCCAGTAGCAGAGTAAGCTCTCAGCACCAGAGAAGTTGCGACAGCCATCAGCTGTCGCCAGCTCCAGAGACACAGGGCCGAGCCGCCGGAAAAGCCTGCAGGGTACCCGCCACTCCCGGAGCTGCAACTTCCCAGAGAAGTCTGCGGATCCACAGGGAGTGAGCACACCCTGCGCCCAGAGAGAGCGCAGTCTCCCCATAGCATTGCAATTCTAATATCTAGCATAATATACTTCAAATTAAAATTAATCAGAAAAGATAAAGAAGGATATCATATTGTGATCAAGGAAACAATTGACCAAGAAGAAACTGCAATCATGAACATATGTACACTAAAATCTGGTGCACCCAATTTCATAAAAACAGGACTTCAAGAAATAGGTTAACCCCAGCTTGGTACAAGTAGGTGGCTTTGATACATGACTCTCTACAACAGACAGGTCAACAGGACAAAGAATAAAGAAACATGTAAATTAAATTTCATACACCAAACAGATGAATGTTACAGTCATCTACAGAATATGCCACCAAAGCACTAAGGAATACATACTCTACTAAGCAGCTCACTTAAGTTTTTCTAAAATAGACCATTGCTGGTGCACAAAACAAACCTCCAAAAAATACCAATAAATTGAAAAAATTCCATGGATTCTATGAGACCACAATGCAATATAGCTTAAAATACATAAGAAAATAAACTCTAGTAAATACAGAAACTCAAGGATATTAAACAACACACTCCTGAATAATGAATGGGTCAAAGAAAAAATTAAGCAAGGAAAATAAAGTATTTCTAGAAACTAACTTTATAGCTCTAATTGGAATGATCTAGTGCCAGTTTCAAAGCCCAATAATCACAACGATGACTGGCACAACAAAGTATAGCTGTGCAGTAGTAGCATTTTTATTTAAGGGTAATCAACAGCTATTTAATTGGGCTTGGAGCCCTCTCAGTGAGAGGGAACTCATTGGTAGCAACATAATGTAGCCAAAATACACATGTTGGCGAGGTCATAGAGCTTAGAGAAAACCATGTCTCTGTCATATAGCTAGACAAATGAAACTTCTCACTATATGCTAAATATGAATCCTTATATTTACAGATAATTATACCATACACCACTCATCAAAGAAGCTTCTTTTTTGAAACAGATGGAGATTATTACAGAGTTCCACAACTGGTTACACAGAGAGAAAGCAAAGCCCAAACCCAAGTGACACAGATACAGTGGAACCTCTAAACCTAAGGCTCATGGAACATAGCAGAATGGGAAGTAGAGAGAATACTAATAATATGTCCCTCAACTCTCATCATCAAATCTTCCTCATGCAACAGATTGTGATGTACAACGAAAGCCACAACTGGCTAAAATATGGAGAATAAGAGACTACAGAGTGAATGTCCTTGGATAGGACTCCTATATTAAACCTCACCCACCCATGACTCAGGGACCATTGTAGAAGAAGAGGCAGAAAGATTGTAAGAGCCAGGATTCATGTATGAACTTAAGGAAATAGAGGATTTCGGGCCTCTGGAAACTTGATTATATGAACTTTCAGCAATGGTGAGAGTGTGCACAAAACCCAAGTTGACTCAATCAGACAAAAAAACCCACCATAGAGCTGTGGAAAAGGACATCAGGCCCCAACCTTAGCCAAGAAACTATTCTCAACTGATTACTGCAGGATGAGTGACAGTTGATTTTCTTTAAGAGAATGACTCTAGATAGACTGATGGACCCCAGTGGATGAATGCACACCTTGGGACATCTGGGTACAAATGCTTGATGGGATATTCCTTAAACATATATGACAGAATGAATGAAATCCAGTGTTGAAGGGGGCTATGGGGAAGTGTGGATTCAAGAGAGGGGCCTAAATTTGATTAAGATCTGTTATATGAAATGCAGAAAAACTCAATATCATAACAAATAATGAAATACAATTGAAATACAAAGCCTTCCAACTAAACAAAGCCCAGGCCCAGATGGATTCACAGCAGAATTTTACCAGACCTTCAAATATCTACAACCAATACTACTTAAATTATTTTAAAAAATATAAACAGAGGGAGAACTTCCAAACTCCTTGTATGATGCCAGTATTACTCTAATACTCAACCAGGAAAAGAAATAACAAAAAAAGAAAGTTATAGGATTGTATCTCTAATGAACGTAGGTACAAAAATTCTAAAAAATACTTGCAAATCACATACAGACTCACATGAAAAAGATAATTCATCATGATCAAGTTGGCTTTATTCCGGAAATGCAGGGTGGATTTGATATATATAGGACAATAAATGCAATAAATAATATAAATGGACTTAAAGACAAAAATCACATGATCATCTAATTGGAATCAGAAAAGACCTTTGATAAAATCCAACATGCATTCTTGATAAAAGTCTTAGAGGATATTGGACTGGAGGGAGCGTAGTTCAACATATTTAAGACCATATACAATAAGCCCACAGTCAACATCATTCTAAATGGAGAAAAACTTGAAGCATTTCCTATAAAATCAGGAAGCAGACAAGATTGTCTGCTATTTGCACTCCTTTTAAGTATAGTGCTTGAAACTCTATCTGTAGCAATAAGACAAGAGAAGAAAAATAAAGGGTGTTAATTGGAAAAGAAAAGATCAAAACATGCTTATTTGCAGATGATATGAATTATACACAAGGGATCCCAAAAATTCCACCAGAAAATTTATAGAAATAATAAACACTTTCAGCAAACTGGCAAGTTACAAAATCAACTTACAAAAATCAGCAGCCTTTCCTATAGAGAAATAACAAGCAATCTTCAAGAGTTCAGGGAAATGCTTCCATTCACAGTAGTCTCAAAAACAACTATGGATAAACCTAATCAAAGACATGAAAGAACTCTACAATGAAAACTTTAAGTCTTTGAAGAAAGAGATTGAGGAAGACACAAGGAGATGAAAAGGCCTCACATGCTCATGGATTGGTAGAATTAAGATAATGAAAATGTCCAGTCTACCAAAACTAATTTATAGATTCAATTCAATCCCTATCAAAATCCCCATGACATTCTTCACAGAAATAGAAAAATTCATTCTAAATTTCATATGGAAATGCAAATGTCCCTACATAGCCAAAGCAATCTTGAGCACAAAGAGCAATGCTGGGAGGATTAATATACCAGACCTCAATCTGGATAACAGACCTACAGTCATAAAATCAACATGGGATTGGCACAAAATGAGAGTTGTAGATCAATGGAAAAAAATAAAGACCCAAATCTAAGTGCATGCAATTTCAGTCACCTGATATTTTCCAAAAATGCCTAGAACAGACACTGAAGGAAAGACAGCATCCTCAACAAATGGTGTTGGCAAAACTGGATCTCCATGTGTAGAAGAATTAAATTAGACCCATATATATCATCCTTCTCAAAAGGAAAATCCAAATGGATCAAAGACCTCAGTATGAAACCTGAATCATTGAATCTATTAGAAGAAAACAGGCAATACCCTACAAGTTATAGGTATACAAACGTGTTCTCTAAATTGGACATCAATAGTTCAGAAATTAAGGTAAACAATTGACAAATTGAACCCCATAAACTGAAAAGCTTCTGTAGAGCAAAAGAAACAATCAATCAAGGGAAGAGGAATTCCACAGAGAGGGAGAAAGTTTTTTACCAGGTATACATCTGACAGAGGAATATACAGAGAATTCAAAAAGCAAAGAAGCAAGAAAAGAAATGACCAAGTTAAAAAATGGGCTATGGATCCTTAATAGTGAACTCCCAAAACAAGAAATAAAAATGGCTAAGAAATATCTTAAAAATGTTCAAGATCCTTAGTAATTAGGGAAATGCAAATAAAAAGTACTTTACTATTCCATCTAGCCCCAGTCAGAATGTATAAGATAACGAGAACAAATGACATGAAATGCTGACTTGAATGTGAGGAATAGGGAACACTCATCCATTGTTATTGGGATTGCATAATGGTATAACCTCTGTGGAAATCAGTATAGAGAACTCCTAAAAGATAAAAAAAAACAAAGCCAGGCATGCCCTTAATCCTAGCATTTGGGAGGCAGATGTAGGCCTGTGAGTTCAAGGACAGTCTGGTCTACAGAGCATCTTCTAGGCCAGCTGGGGCTACAAGGAGATTCTGTCTCAAAAAAACAAAAACAAAAACAAAAACAAAAAAAAAACAACTAACCAACCAACCAACAAACAAACAAAAGCAAACAAAAACAAATCCAAAAAACAAGAAAGGTAGAAAGAAAGAAAGAAAAACAAACAGAAATCTAGCACCTAATATACTCATACATCTCCTTACTCCTTGATATATACTTGAAGGACTCATCTTTCTACAGAGATATTCACACAGCCATGCTTGTTGTTCCTCCTTCCATAATTGCTAACAAATGGAAACAACCAAAATGTCCCTCAATTGAAGAATTGATGATGAAAATGTGGTGCACAACGGAATTCTACTAAGTGACAAAGAAAAACAAAGTCATTAATTTGCAAGTAAATGCATGGAAATAGAAACTTTTATACTAACACAAATTCAGAAAAACAAGTGATATTTGTTCTTTCTAATTTGTAGATCTTAGCTCCAAATCCATAGATGTGAGTATATATGCTGATAAAACCACAGGGGATAGGAAAATGGAAATGAACCATCAGGGTGAAGGGGAAGAGAGACCTACAGAGAGGAGGATAGTAAGAGACAGGTGACATCAAGGGGGCAATGGGGAAAGGGGGGTGTTCTTTAACTGGGGACATATTAGGGAGGGTTATATAGTGGAAGTGAGAGGTGAAATAACACATAGATCATGTGAAAAAACAGAGGGAAATATATTGCTTGAATTTTCTACTTAAAATATACATATATTATCTCTCTTGGTCAGGGTAGTCCAAGAGACTATACACAGGCCATTGAAACAGCCTTAGATTGCATCCTAGAATTTGAAGGTAAGTCACTATTGTTGAGGACAGGCCACACTTCAGAAAGGGGAACTCATACTGACCTGGAAGCTTCCTCCCTATAGACTAGTTCTCATGGTATCAGAGAATGCTAATGATGCTGCCAAGAAAGAAAAACAATCAATGGTCTGACCCAGCTGTAAGACTAACAAACAGTAATGACTGCCCCAGGAATCTCTTGTTATTGCTGCAGAAGTGGAGCTTTTATCTTGTGGGTAATCAACAAGTTTCTAATTGAAATTAAGGCCTGCTCAATTGGGGGAAATTTATTTGTCGTAGATTAATCATAGCCAAATACACATGGTTGGAGAGATCATAGATCCTAGAGAAAAAACTTGCTTTTGCCACATCCCCAGACCAATGTAATTTATTACTTTTTTAAACAGGCATTCTTATATTTACAAACAAGTGTTCCTCTCACTACTCATAAGAGAAAAGTCTTTTTGTTACAAATGGAGACTGTTAGAGAGTTTCACAACTGGTAAATTGCAGAGAATAAGTGTTTGTGAGATACCCAATTAATAGTGACACAGCTTCAGTGCCACCTTTATGCATAAGATGAATACATCTCTCAACTCTCACCAGATAGGTTTCCTTATGCAGCTGATGGTGACTAACAAAGAAACTTAAAAGTGTCCAATGTTCAGAGAACAAGACTGCAGAATGCTCATCCTTGAATAGGACACCTGTTTCAAACTTCTGCCTCCCAAGGCTGAGATATCTTTGTGGAAGAGGGGGCAGGGCATAGAAAGATAGTAAGATCCACAGGTGGCGAATGAGCACAGACCACAAGGAGGCAGTTTTCCAGACAGTTGGTCAGTTACACATATGAACTCACCACAATGGTGACAGCACATAAAGTACTACCCAAGCTTAAATAAGACAAAATCCCAGCATAGACATGGGGAAGTGTGTCAAAAATTCCAACCTAACCTAATGAGCTTTGGGCAGCTGCTGGTTGCTGGAAGAGAGAGAGACAATCTCTTATAGTGATAGGATTTTTTGGTTATTTCACCAGGTTCCAGTAGATGGACCTATGCTGAGGGACATTTAGGGACACAAGTCAGACTTTCCATTCCCTATTGTATATACAGAGTACATTCGCTTGGGCACTGCAGATAGAGGAGGGGATCTAAATACCATCAATTTATATTGTATGAAAATCACAAGAACTCAATAACATTTAAAAAAGAGTACTGTCAAGGGAGTCAGTTATTTTCTAGAGATGTCAAAAAGAGTAGAACCTTGTTTATAGATTTTAATCCAGAAAGTCACATATTAGCATTTTAGCATTTAACTGTCTAATAATGTAATGATGTTTTAAAACAGTAAAATTGTTCATCTTACATTTTACTGTAGCTACTTCAACCCGTTGAAGTGTTCCTTCTGTTTCATTTCTCCTTTTGTGAGTATCATTATGTGTACTTAGGAGTGCTTGAAGTTGCCACAGAGCTCTGATTATTTTTCTTCATTCTGTTTCCTTTTCCTTCATGCTCATCAGACTGGCCAATTCTTCAGTGACCCCCTTGTCCCTAAAGGACAATAGTGACCTGCTCACTAATAGTTAACAGACTCCTGGCATTTGGATCACTAAGAGTTACTGATTTCTTCAGACTTTCTTGATGTGGAGGCTTGAGGAGTGGGTAGTCTGCTCTCAGGATGCTGAGAACAGACTGATTAGATAGCTGTCTCCAGAATGCCTGGACAAGGGTTTATCCCTCCCATCTTCACATACCACAAAGGAGGTCTGTTATTGAGCCAGTTGCTACTTGGGCACACTGCATTGTTTTCTTATTGTTATAATGAGAAAATTCCTATGTGTTTTGTACTGCTTGAGTACTTATCATATGTAAACTCTGTGTGGACTTCAAACACTGAGCTTCTAATAAAGACTCTCAGGAGAGCAGTGATAGTGCTCGTGAGCTGGCACAAACTGAGGGTCTCCTGGTGTGATTTCACTTATTTTAGGAAGAGACACTGCAATGAGCATCTACAAGTGTTGCCTGAACAGGGAAAGTTCAAGGCATACCAAAAAATGCTAAAGATAACATGGCTCTGGTAAAGCACACAAGGAGTCCACTTCAGGATGCCAAGGTAACTATGGGACAAGTTAAAAGTTTAAGGGAGGGTTGCACATACTTGTTCTACACAATGCTTAAAACACAGGGAGTTAAAACAAAAAGAGAATTTTTATGAGCTTTCTAAATTATATAGATAAATATTTCCACTGTCTTCCTCTTTAAGGCATTACTCCCTATAGTAATTGGTGGCAATCCAGCTTGGTGTGTTAGAATTTGCTCTTAGATAAGATTCCTCAGTCTGGGGCTTAATAATCAAATGGCTTTGGTATTTGTTTACTAGCATCGACCAGTGGCTAATGTGCTTTTCCCAAGTGACTTAGTAGCTATACTCCAGGATGTTAGAAATGTTTTCCCCAGCCTATAACCAAAGTCCCAGACTGGAGCATGTTGTTTGTTAATGTTTGAGCCTTGGGTGAACAATATCAAAAAACCAACTAAAAAGCAAGCTAAATCAAAGAGCCCTTTGTAGCCAGCACTACAAAACCCAACATTCTCCAGCCAGCCCCCTTGAGCTGACAGAAGACCTATGACATTATATTAAGAATGTTTTCTGTTACCACTTCCCTTTCTTTAATAACAAAAATTAATTTTAAAATGCACTTGAATTAAATTAGAGTTGCAATTTATAATGTTTGCTAGTGCTAATTTGATTCTTGCTCAGTAGCGTACATTTCAAAAAGACTTTCATTTTGCTTTAATTTCATCAAAGAGATTATGCTAAGTATGTGACTATTTAATAATCTTACATCAACTTTGGATAGTTGAAAGAAATAAAATAAAACACAAAAAACAAACACTGTCACCTCTTGTTTCCTGTTTATAAAAGTTTAAAAACTAAGCCAGGTGTGGTGGCGCACACCTTTACTCCCAGCACTCCAGAGGCAGAGGCAGGCAGATCTCTGTGAGTTCAAGGCCAGCCTGGTCTCAGCCTGGTCTACCTAGTGAGTTCCAGGTCAGCTGGGGCTACAGGGAGACCTTGTCTCAAAACGACAAAAAAAAAAAGTTTAAAAACTAAAAATACTAACTTTGGAAAAAGGACAGAATTACTTGATAAGGGACTGACTTTACAAAAACTTAAAAGGTGAGTTTCTTTTAAACCTTCAAATAAAAGCTAAAATTATATATACTATAATATATATATAAGTTGTATATATTCTTGATAGAGTTCCACACTTAAACCATA
>NW_008355363.1:4781564-4794270 GCF_000622305.1 Nannospalax galili | reverse complement strand
TTTAAATATATACATAATAAAAATCATTTGATATTATAAACAAAAATAATGATTTTTTTAAAGTTTCTATTCAATGTTCCACAAAATAAAATTCTAAGTTGGTTTTCCCTAAAGTCATATATGAGTATTTTCATGCTTCACTGGATTTAAAATAAAATTTTTAAAAATATTACTATCAAGTAGACTTCTGTTTGGTTTTTCTTATTCTTGGCCCTTTTTCAGTCCTTTCTGGATCGTTTCTTTAAACTTTTCCAATATGTTACCCCCGGTTGAAATGATCATTTTAAATGTAAATACATGCATACTATCTTATTTCAGATATTTATAACTTGCCTCATCTTCTAAAAACTAAATCACTGGCATCTGATCTGTTCTAGAGGTCCTTTAAGAACGCAAAATTAATATGTAAGATTAATTCTTCATAAGCATCCAAATATTATTAAGGGGGCAAGAAAATGTCACTGCCCTTTAATTTTTCATCTAAAATATACATGTTTATGTAAACAAAACTCTTTCCATATCCCCAGTGACTTTGTTAGTATTTAAGCTTAAAGATTTAAAATAAAATTTTATTATTTTTATTTTGTTTCTATGAGTGTACTGTCTACATGTGCATTGAGTGCACCCATGTTGTGCAATGCCTGTGGAGGTCAGAAGGTCAGAAGAAGGAGTCAGATCCCCCATAACTGAAGTTGTGGACGGCTATTAGCTGCCATGTGGGTGCTGAGAATTGAACCTGGTCCTCTACAACAGCAGTCAGTGCTCTTAACTGCTGAGCCATCTCTCCAGCCCCAGCGTAACTATTTTAACATTTTTATACATGTTTAAATCATTACAGTTATTATTACATGACAGCTAACAAATACAATTTTTCTTAACATTTACTATAAGTATATAGATTTCTAAATTAAGCACTTATGGTTTATTTTGCCTCACAGTTTCTTCATACAGTCAATGATGGTGGGGAAGGTATTGGAGTGGGAACATAAGGTAGCAGATCACATTTCATCCACCTTCAGATAGCAGAAAGAAATAAATGCTAGTGCTCAGCTCACTACTTTCTCCACTTTTTCCTTTTCATTCACTTAAGGACCCCAACCTATGGGATGGTGCCACTCTATTCAAGACAGGTCTTCCTTTTCCAATTATACCTCTCTGGAAATATCCTGTATAGCTACTCAATATTGTATCCCCTAGGTGGTTCCAAATACAGTTCAAAGATTCACCATCACACTTTTGATGCATTGACATTTATATTCATATTTATTTAACACAATCCTGGCTTACTTTTCTAAATCCTCGCTTATCTTCAGCACATACCATTTTATGTTTCTGAAACCTTTTAAAAATGTTATTGTTTTATTTTAAGCCTAGATAACTGTATTCACACTTCTGTCATTATAAATTTTGTGGACAGCAAATAATTGGTTAGAAAATGCCAATAAATACTTTGCCTGAAGGACTTATACCCTTTACCAAATGGGTATTTGTTAGATGGCATATTTTCACACTTAAAACATTTGAAAAAAAGTCATTATCTTTCATCTTTGGCTGTACAGGGTGACAAGGTCAGAAAGAGACAAGTGATTTGAGCCTTTTCCTTCCAGAGAATGTTCATTGTGTTGTAAATGCATATAGCATTTTAAATCCCAAGAATATTTTAGAGATTTCTTATGGTCATCTAGCACTCTTGGATTGCTTTTAAATTCATATTCAAGCACTTATATGTCTCAACTGAAATCACCGCCTTAGGCAGCTGAAATGTTGCCAGCAATTTGTGTTTCATTTTTGTTTTGCTAATACTCTAGGTTATGCAGCACTCTTTCTCACTGAGCTCAGCTGAGAGCCAAAAAGTCATGACATTCTAAGAAAAGAGATTTTAGAGGAAGCCGAAAGTTCAAAACAATTAACTGTTCTCTTGAACTTGTGCTCTAAAAAAGCTCCAAAAATATTTAAAACTCTTCTATCTCAAATCATATTTAATTTGGGCGATAGCACCACTGAACTGGGGAGGCAAGGTAAACTGGAGTAGCCTAAAGGAATAATGTTACAGATTCTACTCTCTGAGGTTCAGTTGTTTCTTTTGAAACTATAGGGTGTTTTTGTTGTTGTTTTTGTTGTTCAATCTGTTCTGTGGTTTGCATTAACACTTATCAGAGTTTTGAGATTTTTTTTTGTTTGTTTGTTTTCATTTACTTACTGTGTATTAGTGTCGGGAGCCAGTAGGCCCCCACCCCAGAATATAACAAGACCTGGTTCCTGGCAAAGCTGTTTCCAGACGTCAAGGCTGACCTGGTTTGAGATTAACCAGATGACCATACTTGAAAGCTTCACAAACATGTTGTTCTAACTTGGGCACTTACCGCTTGAGAGACTCCCTCATTTCTCATGGAACTGCCTAAGAAACTTTTTTGTATTACCTTGTAATCATGCAGGTGTAACCTTATAATTGATTTATAACTTGCTATAGAATTGTGGTGTTACTATGGAATTTACTCTGTGATCAATTCGTGTGGTGTAATTATGATAATTGTTCTGTTAATAGAATTGCTCTGCCTCAATAGATTTGTCCCTGCCAAGCTTTCCCTTTTCCCTCTCTATAAAAACTTTGTGTAGATGTTCAATAAATGAGACTTGATCAGAAAGCCTGTCTTGTCTCCATTCTTCACATCACTTGTCCCTTTCCGTCCTCTCTCCTCCCTCCAGGTACCCACGTTGACTGTCTCGCGGGTCAGGACATATTAGGAGGAAAACAAATTAATCAAAATTCTCAATTTGCCATGTTAAAGTTATTTCCCTTATAATTTTCTTATATCCTATCCTCTTCCTTAGTATTCCTTCTCTATTTTTATGTTCCTGGAAGTAATTGAAAAATATTTTGAAATTCTTTCTTGATTAGCTTATAGTGCTTCTCAGTATATTGCTTCTTATGCTTATCTTAGTGTTTATTCTAACCATGTAACAGCAGTGTAGATACAAAGGGAAAGAGAGTCTCCTTGTCAGTGTTATTAGTCTCATCATAAAAGGATTTAGGAATGGACTCAAGAAAAGATTTAGGAGAGTTTTATGAGAATTTAAGGAAAAATCCACAGGGAAGGCAAGCCATAAATGTCAGCTTCTGCTTTGAGAAGGAAATGGGGTGGGGGGGGCATGAAGTCAAATATATGGCAGACTGGTAGTCACATGGAGGAGAGCAGAAAGGGGATTTGGAGGTAAAAAAAATTATGATTTGGGGGCACCCAAGGTGTTATGGAAAACATGCATAGAAAAGAGAAAGAGGAGAGGTTCTTTAGAAAACTGGGCAAGGCTTATGGAAAATCTCATTTATGTGACTCAGTCCAGAAGCACTGTGCTGAGGGGTGTGATTCCGGCCAGGAAAATTTTATCACTTCCTTAATGCATAAGGTATTCCACCCATCTCTTCACCATGTCTTAAAGTGAACATGCCTTTTGAGGAGTGGTCCTATGACCAGCAAAACTGGAAATTTGGATTTTCATTCACGTCAGAGATTTTATTCTTCAAACCAGTCTTCTCCCAGGGATCTTCTTGATATTTTAACATTCCTCCACCTGAAGATGTAGCTCAAAAATCATTTAGTAATTAGATAAGAACCCCTAAATGCTATTGTCATTTCTGGCCTTTGGCATCGATTAGATTGCCAAGAGGCCCAAGGAGGTTTTGGCTTTTAACCAGTAATGAAACTGGTTATTTTTCTTTCTTTTTTTTTTAATCCTTAACTGCCTAGCCAATTTCTACATCTTGTTCTTATCACGTCCTCCTCTGAAGGGATTAATGTAATTGCCGATATAGAATTTGGGATATAACCTCTCTGGTTTCTTCCATGCTGAATAGTGGCACTGGGTATGGCAGTTTGGGTAGGCCTATTTCAAATACCACAAAAGTGCATAACAAGGGAGAAAGGGAAGTACTTAACTGGTGCCTTTCAGGAAATGTGAGGGAGAAATAAAGGGAGGAGTTGTTAGAAATATAAGTTCTAGGGAGGAACCAAGAGAATCTAGAACTTCATGTATGTTTACATGTCCAAACCACAATGTGCATTCCCTTTCAAATGGATTCTACAGGAAGAGAGAAGAAATACAGCTATCATGCCATTTTTAGGTTAAAACAATAATGGACTTGACTCTCTCGGTAGCAGTTAGGTACCACCGTGTTGAATTTGGACATGGTCTGAAGTCTTAGCAGCACTTTTTATCAAGAAAATCATTAGTTTAAATTGTTTAAATAGCATCTTATATTAACTTAAGCTTATTGTCCCTCGACTTCTTGAAGAAACATATCAGTCATTTTAAGCTTTGGTTATATTTTCTTGTTGGGATTTAAAACTATTCAGTTGGCTTAAATTAACCAATTTATTTTCATTTGTATGGTCAGTAGGGAATTTCATCCCACTCTTCAAGGTGGCCTTAGGAGGAGATTCTAGCTCCCTTGGCCTTCCTTTTACCAGTTGTTCCATCTATGTGAGGATAAATAAAAGTTCTTACTTGGTCACGGGTTTGGTTGGAAGTAGTAAGGAAACTTTTTCCTCTCTATTTACTCTCCTCTTTATAGACTGGATACTGGTTTGAGTTTATCTGATGGGGTCTCCATGGACTCCTTAAACAAAAGGGCAGGTGACTCACCACAACTACAGTACATTTAAAGAGATATCCCATAGTCCCTTGGGACCTAGTTGACCTTGGAGGGCAAGGTTCAAAATATGGTCCATTTAAGTCCCTCTGACCACATTAGTATAGGCCTCTAAGTATGGTTATTAAACCCCCAAGAAGGTTAGTAACACGAGTCTCATATCTTAATTACTGTGTAATATGTTGTTAAAGCTTGAGCAGAAAAACAAAAGCTCTTAAATAAATCTTGATTAGATATACAATTTATTCCTTAAGCCAGCCCTGAAAATTGCCAACAAGAATTGATTAATAGCGCCATTGAAGTAGTGGTTTAACTGAACTTTGACCATAGAAAATTTAAAGTCATATATATGTATATAAAATTTTGAAGTGTCACCATTTTTTATTGAATTTTTGTGTATTTCATACATAAAATCATCTTTATACCCCTTTGCCCTTCTGCTTTGGCACTCTCCCATAGCTCCCCCACACACACTGGAGTTCATACATTCTGTCATTTTTATTAAGGCCTATTATGTAATAGTTGTGTCCTGAGATGTCCCTCAGTGCAAGTTGATCCACCAGGGTTTAGTCAGGCAATCTAGATTCTTTCTCTTCAAGATCAACTCTTCCTAACCCAGCAGTAATCAGCTGCCAATGATTTTTCGACTAAGATTGGAGCTTTCTGTTCATTTCCACAGTTCTGTGCTGGGTTTTTTTCTGCCTAAGTTTGCAAGGGTCTTGTGCATGCTGACACCATTGTTGTAGGTTTGTATGAGAAGGGTCACAGGTATCTGTAGGACTATTTCCATTTAATGTACCTTAACAAGCCTATGTAGACCTTCATAATTTGCATATGCTTTCTCATTTTCTTTCTATTCTGGAAACATCAAGATCTTTTAATCTTCCTACATAAATCTTTCTTTACCAAAATATCATAATTTTCATATCTTTCTAATATCTTTCACTATCCCATTTTCTTTTTTAATACCATGAGACATAGTAATATTACAAAATAAATTTAGCCTGTGATAACTTACTTCCTGGGAGTACCAAGAAATATTTACCCACTTCCTAAGGAACTATTGTCAAACCAACGTTTGATTGTCCTAATGTTCCCTAAAGCTATCATTCTGAGACTGGCTTAATTCACTTAACATAATGATTTCCAGTTGTGTCCATCTCCTTGGAAATGACATGATTTCATTTTTCTTTACAACTGAACACACACACACACACACATATATATGTATATATATATATGTGACATTTTCATTATTCTTCTGCTGATGGACACCAGGAATGGTTATATTACCTGGCTATTTTTCTTCCAGGATTTTCTATTTTCCACTTGGTCAAAGAATGTTTACAGTTTTCCTTGACATAAGAAAGCCTTTCTTCAACTCCTTTCTGACATTTTCCCATTATTCTAAATTTTGTTGAAGGATAGTCACACCCACTTGAAACCAAACTCCCTGTTTACCTAGTGGGGGCATGAGGCACCTTTTTGGACCACCTGTTAACCGCCGGAGAAAAGAATACTAACTTTGCCTCTTGCCGCCTTTATACTATGAATGTCGTTAGGAGAAGAAAATGAGACTTTGTGTAGTCACCTGTATCACCATGTGTAGGGCCACTAGAGTCCCTGCTTGCTTTGTCTCAAATGTATGACTGGTGGAAAAACAAAAGAAGTTTATTACCGCTTGAGCAAAAGAGTCTAGACTCTGACTGTTTTTCTCCAACAGACTGAGAGGAGGTGACCCATGGTATTTGTCTGAAGTAGTCCAGTACTTTCAAAAGTTTGTTGTTCTGCTCTGCTATTCCTTTTCCAGTCCTTTGACTAAAGAGGTCAGACTTTATGTGGACTTCCTTTTGCCTCAAAATAGTTGTGATTCTGTTGATAGTATTCTCTAATGTCCAGCCAGAATTAAAGGAACATAAAATGTTTAATCTTCATTGTCAACTTGACTGGATTTAGGAGGTCGAAGCAAATCTCTGGGGATGGCTATGAGGTCACTTCCAGAACATTACCCGAAGTATAAGATCCACCTAGAATGTTGGTGACATCATTACATATTTGAGGGACCTATATATTATAAAAAGGAGAATGTTGAAATGGAAAGAGTAAACAACAGTCCCCTTTCTCTGCTTCCTGGCATGTCAGGGGACCTGAGCTGCCCTGCCATTCTTTTTTCACCACGATGGAATGAGACTTCTGGAATCATCATCCAAAATAAATCCTTCCTCCCTTGCTTCTGTCAGAAATTTTATTGTAAAATAGGAAAAAAAATATACAAAGAAACTTTATGGAACTCACTGTCCTGTGAATGCTTACATCCTGAGGTCCCTTAGCCAGGTCCCTCCTTTATTTTCCACTCTACAGTAACCTTGCAATTGCCATTTATATCTATTTCTCAATTGTTTTTAGGGAGATTAGCAAGAGTAGTTGGCCATGAATTATTTTGCCTATAATTAGAATTCTCTACATGATTTCTGTAGTATTTAAAAATAAAAACTATTAAAAATAATTCCCCAGCAGATTGCATATACATATTCTACCAAGAAGGTAAATCTGCATTGTAAGATCCATTACTAGATATTTATCCTTCTAAAAGTCAAGCTTGATCTTCTTTCAACTTTGCTTATCTTTTTCGTGTAGTGCTGTTATATTTTACTTTAATATTTTATACTGAAGCATATTTCCCATTTAAGAACCTTTTGCCTTGCTGCCAAAACCCGATTATTTCATTCTTTTGAAATTTTTTTTTTTTAGTGAACTATGATGCTATCTAGGCTCGTTACCCCCTCAAACTCCTCTCTCCAAATCTTTCCCAACACACTACACACTGCCTTTCCACCTTCATATCATCTTATTTTTTGATAACACACTAATTCCAGTCAGTGTTGCCCATATATGCATAGGTGTGAAGCCATTCACTAGAGCATAGGAAATCTACTTGTGGCCACATCCCCAGTTAAGAATGTTTCTCCCTCCCAAAGCAGCCAATACCTCCTTAACAAGGGTATGGTCTAGGTTCATCTGAACCATCTTTTGTGGGATTTTTGTTGCGTTGATCTTGCCTAGGACTGCTTCAGGTAATCACAGCTGCTGTGAGGTCATGAATGTGGTAACTGCATGACATGTCAGGAAGTCAGATTTTCTCAACACTCCTAGCCATTCTCCTCCTCTCACATTATTTTCACCTCCTTTTCCATGGTCTTTTCCAGAGCTTTGGTGGTACTGGAGGTATTAAAGATGCCCAATTAAGGGCTGGTGATCTACTTATTTTTCTATTGCTGTCATAAAATACTCTGACCAAAATCATTATGGGGAAGACAGGGTTTACTGCATCTTAATATTTCCAAGTTACAATCCATCTTGAGGGGAGAGCAAGGAAGAATTTGAGGGCAGGAACTTGGAGGTTTCAACTAAAGCAGAGACTACAGAAGAACATTGCCTACTGGACAGCTTAACTACTTTTCTTATACAGTCCAGGCCCATCTGCCCAAGGGTGGCACTTTCCACAGTAGGCTGGGCCCTCCTCCATCCATTAACAATTAAGAAAATGCCTCACAGACATGCCACAGACTAATCTGAGGTAGGATATTCCTCAAATGATACTTCCTCTTCCTAGGTGTGTCAAGTTGACAAAAAAACTAACCAACAGAACTGCACTGGTCAACTTAACACAAAAACACATCAATTTAAGTCATAACCTTTTCTTTCTTATTTGTCCCCAAGAGGTCATTAACTTTACAATATAAGGGTGCTGGAGGAATGACTCAGCAGTTATAAGCACTGCTTACAAAGAACTCAGTTTTAGTTATCAGCACCATATGGATGCTAACAACCAATAACTCCAATTCCAATGGATCCATACCCTCCTCTGGTCTCCATAAGCTTTGTATTCATGTGGTGTATTTATATACATGCAGGGAAAGCACTCATACACATAAAAATATCTTTAAATAATTAAAAATTTTTGTAATATAAAATACATCACAGCTTTAAAAGTCTCACGGTCTTTAAAAATACAAACACTTGTAAAAGAAAGGAGTCAGGGGCTCCTCCCAAGCCCATGTGACCCCTGAGGAACAGATCCTCAAACGACCTTAAGACTAAAAATGAATCAGTTTATGTGGACCAACTGTATGGCCTTAAACACCCAAAAGGAAAGTATAACCAAAGATTAAAGGGGCCAATATAATTTCATAAGAGTCCATATGTATAGCCAAAGGCTACATAACAAGCAACAATGCCAGAAAGGCGATACCTTCTTTTGAGTTGTTGGCCAAGGTGGCCAACGGGATTCCCAGATAGTAAGCTAGCATAGAACTGGGAAAATAAACAGCAGACCCCAATCTTATCCAAAGGAATATTGACAACTGATTGCCGCTAGATGAGGAACTGCTGGCCTTCCTAAAACAAAGACCTCTAGATAGGCTGACTAGATTGACCAGAAAGGCAAATAGTGGGGAATGGCTGGGGGTGCTGACAACACAGCAGACAGTAGCAGGGATATCAGTGTATAATAGCTCTAGTCGGGGGAGGGAGGCTATGGGAGGGTGCTATCTGGAAAGTGGGTGTGAAAAAAATTTAAAAAATATACAAACACTTTAAAAATCCAATGTCTCTTTAAAAATTCAGTCTGTTAACTGTGAGCTCCTGTAAAATAAAAATTAAACTAAATACCTTTTGATTTCAAAAGGGAAGAACCAGGGGGCTGGAGAAATGGCTCATCAGTTAAGAACACCAGCTGCTCTTGCAGAGAACCCGAACTCAGTTCCCAGCACCCACATGATGGCCAACAGTTGTCTTTAATTTCAATTCCAGAGGTTCCTACGCCCTCTTCTGATCTCTGTGGGCATTGCACAACATGCATGCACTTACACACATATAGGCAATATGCTCATACATACAAAATAAAAATAATAAAAATAAAATAAAAAAAAAGAACCAAGGCACAATCCAAACAAACGAAACCAAATCTAACTGTAAATAGCCCAATTATCTAAAGTTTGGAATTAGCTCATGATCTTCTGGGCACCAAGAGAATTTAGAAATTACATGTCTCTGCCTCTGCTATCCAGAGCACACACAGCTTGTGTCTTAGGCTGGCTCCACTCCATACGTTCTGCTGCTCCTGATGGTCATTCCACCATTTTTGCATCTTCAAAATGCTGGAATCTCCACTGCATTTTACACCTTGACCAATGGCCTCTCCTTGCCTCTCAGGGAGCAAAGCTTCAGCTTCTCTCTATGACTCCTTCAGTCTTGGGGGTCTTAATGGCATCTGCAGCTGCACCTTCACTAATGGCCTCTCCTCACATGGTATAAAACCTCAGATTTTTCCCATGACCTCTTCAATTCTTTAGCTTTCATGCCCTCAAAACCAGTACATGTGGGAGGCTATTAAACATGGTTAAGTTTGGCTTCCAGCTTGAGATGTAGCTTTAGCACTTTCTTGACCACAGCTACTGAGTGCTGATCCCAAGGAATTACTTCCCAGAAGACTTCACCTCAATGATGCTGGTCTTTTGTTAATCACAGTTGATATTTCATCCAAGCTAACCAGCACCCATTGCCCAGTCAAGAGCAAGTGATTTTACTTGCACAGATGCTTATTTCAAAATATCACACAAATGGCATGTATAGAATCTTTAAGAGAATCTTAAACTTCCATCTGAAAGTACCCAAGCCATCTTTCCATTATCTCCATTTCTCTAAGCTCTCACAGTACAGCAAACTAAGCACCAAGCACTAAAAGGCTTTTTCAGCCCAGAGTTCCAAACATTTCTACAGTCCTCCCCAAAACCAACATGGTCAAGTCCTTCACAGCAATATCATATATTCCTGGTACCAAACTCTCTCCTAGTTTGCTTTCTATTGCTCTAATAAAATGATTTAATGAAAACCAACTTGGGAGGAAGAGGTTTATTACATTTTACACTTCCAAGTGACAGTTTATCTTTCAGGGAAGCCAAGGAAGGAACTCAGAGCAGGAACCTGGAGGCAGGAACTGAAGCAGAGACCACTGAGGAACACTGCATACTGGTTTGCTCCCCTTGGTTGCTCAACTACTTTTTAATACAGTTTAGTTTCACCTGCCCAAGGAAAGAACATCTCACAGTGGGCTAGGCCCTCTTCCATCCATTAAATATTAAGAAAAATGCCTCACAGACATGCTTCAGGCCAATCTAATGGAGGAAATTTCTAAAATTATGAATCCATCTTGTCATATGTATCCATTTGCCAAAAAATGAACCCAGATATTTGAGTACTGGGTCTTATACTCAGCATTTTGATCAATTATTCTTCTTTCCTCTAGCATTGTCTAACCAAAAGAAACTTCTTTGACCAAGGCTGAAGACAACCCAGATGTATGGATGTTATTATAAATATTTAGAAAGTAATTTGACTGCCTGGGCCATATAGGAAATTGACAATAGCAGGTTTCATTTGGGGACTTTATTTCTTTTTATCATTTAATTTACATACTTAAGCATGTTTAATGTACTTATTTTACGTTTGCAGTTTTTAAATCCTTTCCAGATTTGATTTACCTGTATTATGTTTTTTGTTCTGTGTCACTCAGTTTCTTTATCCCATGTATATTTTGTAGTATTTTTTCCACACTGTGCTCATATTTATTATAACTAGATGCATACAAGTTATTCCATAATTATGATGAAAATTTTAAAGGCTTTTCTTAAATCTACTCACTTCCTTTTTGCTCTATAATAAATAAAAAATACAATTTCAGAAGAAATCAATTATCCATCACGCTCAGCTATTTTCACAGGAAGCGTTGGTTAATGTTAATATGCTGATAATGGCATATAGTTAGTAATTAAATTTTGGCCTTTTTAAAAATTCTGAATTACTCTATTCAGGAAATTTATGGATATATTAACCTGCCTTTTATTCAGAGATGACAATCTAAAATTAATATGTATCTTGTGTTGCTTTCTGAAAAAAAAAACCAACAGTATTTTCATATATGATCCAGTAAATCCAATCACTCCTGTCTAAATTTGTGTTCCTTGAAATTTTTCATTGATAAAAACTATGTGAAAGGAAGAAAAAAAAGTTTAAGGATTTAATCCCCCCACACACAAAATCCATTGTTACCCTACTCCACACACACACACACACACACACACACACACACAATTTTAGATGCGATGGGGTTAAATAAGAATCTTGAGGTAGGGAATGTTAGGTCCTCAAAATGGTGGCAGTGCTGCCAACTCCACAACCAGTAAGAGGAAAATTGAAACAGCATTCCTCAGGAACTAGTCTCTGCAAATTCCCCTTGCAGAAATTGGGTTTCACAAATCCCCCTGGCAGAAACCAGGTTTTGCAAACACCCCCGTAGCGACCAGGTTTCAGGAGAAAATAGGATTCTTAAAAACTCCCTGCATATCAGGAAAATTACAGTCCCCTCATCCTCCAATTCAGTGGTACCCCCCATATGGAAAGCCACCCAAGCCTTTAACTTCCTATAAAATGTATCCTACTTCTTCTGTCAGTTGCTATTTCTCTATCTTTGAGAGACTGACCAGCAGTTTGTCAATGAACTGTTTTCCTCATTCACTGAATGATCCTTTTTGGTGTTTTTCTTTGCCCACTTCCACACAGGGAGCATCCTACTTTATCTGGGCAGGCCTTAAAGGCACTCTCAAGGAATCATAAAACAGGAAAAAGTGACAGAAATATCAGAGAAGATTGGGACAAAGTTGAGATCAGAATGTGGACACCAGCTCTGGAGATATAAGACAAAGCTCTGAGGAAGCAAGTATAGGTTTCTTCTGAGGGGCAGAGGCACAAAACAAAACAAAACAAAAAACCAAGGGAATCAGCACTTCCTTTGAGCACCTGCAAGGAAATGTCTGTGAACAATTGACTTTAATCTACATTTTCTTTGGCACTTCCCTTGAGCACCTGGAAAAAAAGTAAGTTTGTAAACAATTGACTTTAATCTACATTTGATTTCTCACTTTTAGAACTGCAAAAATAATTTTTCATGATATTAAAATTTTGTTATTTTGATAAGGTTGATATAAGATACTAATATTT
>NW_008355363.1:4762002-4781509 GCF_000622305.1 Nannospalax galili | reverse complement strand
AGAGCACTGTATTCATCTCTATGTTGTGAAATTCTTTGACTTTGCTTGTCCACTTATTTTATTGGACCATATTCATAAACTAAAAAAAAAGAGAAATGAAAATCTATAATCTTATTTGCAGGTGACTCTTTCTCAACAGTTTCATAGACCCTGTTTACGTGCCTTAGCATTAAGAGAATGACAATTCTTCCTTCTGATCGCCGAGCACTGATGAGCCTGTGTTATATTGAAAGAGTATCTGGTGTTTTCTTACATCTGCCTTTGAAATTAAGTTTGAACACACACACACACACACACACACACAATCATATTTTATATGACAATGGGAATGAATATACTTTGAGAAATGCATCATTGGCTGATTTCTTCTAACCAACATCATAGATTATACTTACCAAAACCTAGATGATATAAGTCAATTACACCATGTTGCTTCTTGATGCAATCAAGAGTTACAGTAAACAAAGATATATAAAGTTGCTGTTGTCATAACACACCATATTGCTCTACATTAAACATTTTATAAGTAAGGAGTAACCTCTAAATATGTGATAAAATGTATAGTATAGCATTATATATACTAGCAACATAGTTACATGTAGGCATTGTTAAGTTTTGTATGCTATATGTAACTGTGTGTTCCATATATTGAAGCTGGCAGCACATTCACAGGACCTGCAACATTAGAAAAGGTAAATTAACCAGGTATGGTGGCATATGTCTTTAATCTCAGCACTTGACTGGGAGAGGCATGTAGAGAACTGAGATCAAGCCCAGTCTAGTATACAAAGTGAGTTCTAATTGGGATTACAGAGTGAAACCTGTGTCAAAAAATTAACTAATTCCAAATCAAGAGACAAAACAGAAACAACAAAGAGACACAATATTAGTTGGAATGGAAAGTATTTGCATGGCGAGCATTTACTCATTTATTGAAACAGACATGTATATTGTGGCTCTTATCTTTAGACACTGTGAGTCATGCAGACATAATTGAATTCTTTCTTTTAGGATTTTTTCCATTGAAATAGGAATTTAAATATTTAATAATATAATAGGTGCTACTAATTTATAGCTTTAGGCAAATACCTTATATTTTAGGTAATAATAAACCAAGTATAGTCAAGCATATTTTGAAGCATATTACTTAATTTTTTTGTTTAAAATTGTTTGACTCCTATGTGACACATCTACGGTGGAACCTCTATACCTAAGACTCATAAAACATAGGGGAACTGGGGGTAAACTAGTGATCCCTCGACTCTCATCAGTGATGTTTCCTTACACAACAGACTGCAATGCACACAAAAGGCCACAACTGGCCAACTTTCAACCAACTTTCAAAGAATAAGAGACTACAGAGTGTTTGTCCCTGGATAGGACTCCTGTATCAATCCTCTCCTACCCACAACTCAGGAACCACTGCAGAAGGTGGTGGGGGGAGATTTTAAGAGTCAGGGTTGTTCCATAGACATAGGGAAGCAGAGTCTTTCAGCCATTGGAACTTTGCACATGTGAACTTGTGGCAATGGTGGCATTGAGCACAGGACCCGAGCCAGCTCAATCAGTCAAGGGCCCAGAGTAGAGCGAGGGTGGTATGTCAACCCTAATCTGGGAACTCTTGGAGAGTGAGTACTTCTGGGTGAGGGAGAGTAGACCTTCCCAACCATGTCTAGATAGGGTGACTAGATTCCAGTGGATGAATTTGCACTGAAAGACATCTGGGTAAAAGTGCTTGACTGGATAGGACTTAACATGTATGGTAGGATACATAAGGTCAGGTGGGGAGGGTGGGGGTGCATGGGTCAGGGAGGGAGTCTGAATTTGATTAAAAAGTGTTATATGAAATGTACAAAACTTCAAGATAAAAATTTTTAAAAATTGAACAGGTGGCTGGTTTTTGAGTAGTAGTGAAACTGCTATGTAAGATACTAAGAAAATTAGACACAGAGCCACTAGGAAAGACAGCACAGCCCTGGTTGTGTTGTGCACCTCTGAGTGGGTTTCCCTTTGTAGATCTCATCACATCAGTGAATGACTGGAGATACTTGGGTAGAGATATTCCAGTGTTCAAGGATCACTAGGCTGAAGTATTTGAATCAGTAGATTTTTGGGGGGTTAGTGTCTGTTAATTTCAGGCATCAGTATTTCACACATACTAATCCTAATTTTCTGACCAGGACGCTGTTAACAAGTCCAATGCTTACGTTTGTCAGTTGTTGGGTTGAAACCTAAGGGATGGTGTTCCCACTGTAGTTCCTTCTGTTTGAGTTCCCTAAGACAATATTAGAGGGACCAGTCACAACCATTTACATTTCTTCTTTACCACTCATGACAGATTTTTGCTTAAACATCTGTTTATTTAGGTATAGTTTTCATTTTTAATTGACTGAGTATTGAACATGTTCACGAATCATAGTGTACATTTCAATTTACATATATAATGCATAAATGATGAGATTAGGATATTGGCTTTTCTGTTACGAGATATTTATCATTTTTTGTGTTGAAGACACTCTAAAATTTTGGTAGCTATTTTGAAAGGTACAGTGACTTGTTGTCAACTGTATCATTGTACTGTGGTAGTAAAGATAGTTTTATTCCATTGTCTACTCTTAATGAGTCATATAAGTACTTCATTTAAGCCTTCTTCGGACTTCCATGGCATTGCACAACATGGGTGCACTCACATACATGCAGGCAGTACATTTGTATACATGAAATAAAGTAATAAATAAAATTAAAATATATTTGTTATTTTTGTTTTATGTGTGTTTTGCTTATATGTATGTAAGTGCACCACATACATGCAATGCCTATGGAGGCCAGAAGATGGCATCAGATCCCCTGGAACTGGAATTATGGATGATTGTTAGCCACCATGTGGGTGCTGGGAACCAAATCAGGGTCTTCTGAAAAAGCAGCAAGTGCTCCCAACTTCTGAGATATCCCTCAAGCCCTACAACTTTCTATTTTTAATTATTATATATATAATAGTGATTTTACAACCTATACATAGTATCTCTTAGGTATTTTTGGAGTTTTCTAACATCCCAGCACATGTCACCATAGGTCAAGTCAAGAATAAAAGAACTCCCCTTCTACTGTTTGCTAATGCTCTCCAGAGCTGCACTGAGGATGCTGACATTTTTAGTTCCCAATATCTGTGCTTCTTGTGTCCTCACCTCCCCTGGTGAATTTGCTTTTGCTTTTATGACATCACACAGGTCAGTAGGCTGAATTATTCTCTTGTGTAATCTGGGACCTGGGTTGAGCAAGTCAGCCTTCTTCCTTGCACCTTCCTCTACTCACATAGGACCTTCTGCCATGGCACCCTGTGCTTGTGGCTCCTATCTCTCCCTCCCATTCATATATGATGCTGCTGCACTTTAATGTCTAAACCAGGGCTGGAGATTTAATTCAGTTGGTAGGGTTTTTACCCATGCAGAAAACCCTGAGCATGATCTCCAGTACTTCATAAACTGTGTGTAGTGGTACATACCTATAGTCCCAGCACTCAGGAGGTAGAGGCAAGAGGATCAGAAGTTCAAAGTTATGAATGGCTGCAGAGAGAGTTCTGAGCTAGTGACTCAGTCTCAAAAACTGTGTTTTGTAACCACATCTGGTTACTTACCAATTGTTTCCCCATTGTTATAGGTACTGGCTTCAGTGTTCTTTTGGAGAGCATTTTCCTTAAAGATAGAGATTTTATTTATTTCTTTATTATAAAAATGTTGCCTTAATGTTTCTAATGATCCAGAAAGTGTTGAAGGTATTGAGCATATAACCCAGGAGCCAAAACAATCCCTTTTGTTCAAAAGTCATGCCTTAGTGGATTATATTTTGATAAATGGTGATATGATATTTGTTGGTAAAAAAGGGGGAAAAGCAGTGGTAGGAGATTAGGAATATAACGTGTTTTGAATTGTAGTGGTTCAGGGTTATAGCTACATCATGTAGTATGCATAGATTTTGTTGATTTTCAGATTCTAATGTGTCTGTGATCACAAAGAGCCCAGATAAAGGTAATCAGAGCTTGCCGATTAATTAATGTTTTTATGAACCTCTGGATGAACCCCAGACTGGAGAGAGTGAAGAGAGAGACAGAGGATAATAAATGGAAACTCTCATTACAGTTCCACAGTGACCCTAAATAGGACTTGCCTGATGTTTTCATGATGATGGTTTCTTGCTGTCATGCTCTGCCGGAATTCCTGGAGTAATTCCAGCTATGGCACTGTGACTTCATTCTTACACACTATGTCCCTGAGAATCATCTAAAACTCTGTTATTGTAAGAAGGTGCAGAATGACAGCTCTGTGGTCAAGTTCATCCTTTTGGACTTTTCTAACTTTCCTGAACTCAAGCACACACATTTGCGGCTCTCTTGGTTGATTTGGTGACTCTGATGGGAAATGCCATCATTATCGCTACCACCGTCCTCAACCAGAACCTCCACATCCCCATGTACTTGTAGAACTTATCTATGGGGGTATCCATTTTCAGCATAGCCATCACACCTGAAATGTTGGTGGTCTTCACCACTGAGAAAACAACCATTTACTTTGGGGCTGTTTTGCACAGATGTATTTCATTCTTCTCTTTGGTGGCACCGAATGTTTTCTCCTGGGGACAATGGTTTATCACCAGTTTGCCACAATATGCCCTTTCCTGTCTTACCTAGTGATTATGAACAAAAGGGTTTTTGTGAAATTAGTTATACTGTCATGGGTCTCAGGGACCATGGCACCTACTGTGTCAACTATACTGATAATTGGTTTTCCTTTTTGTGATCCCAATGAAATTGATCATCTCTTCTGTGAGACTCCCCCTGTGCTAGAGTTTGCTTGTGCAGACATTTTCCTGTTTGAAACCTACACTTTCACAGGCACCGTTCTGGTCATCATGGTTCCCTTCTTGTTGATCCTCTTGTCTTACATTCACATCGTCTTTGCCATCCTGAAGATTTCATCCACTACCGGGAGGCAGAAGGCCTTTTCCACATGTGCCTCTTACCTCATATCTGTCACCCTCTTCTATGGCACAGCCAGTATGACTTATTTACAGCCCAAATCCAAGTGCTCAAAAGACACCAAGGACCTGTTGTCATTGGCTTACATACTGCTGACTGATACCTCTGCTGAATCCACTTATTTACACTTTGAGAAACAATAAACTGAAAAGGGTTATGATGAACTTATGACAAAGAAAAATGGGTTTCCACATAAAAAATTGAACTGTTATGGATTAAATGTATACCCCTACATATTTATATGTGACTGTATTTGGAGGTAACTTCTTTAAATAAATTAGACTTCACTTTTATCATCAAATAGGATTTGGATCAAAATAATTATAATACAATTTTAATACACTAAATTTATGAGAAAATGCATTGTGTTCAAGAAGGGCTGTGAAATCTCAAAGCCTTCACTAGTAATGTACTATGTCGAACAAGTCTGTGCCTCCTAAGATTTCATGTCCTTTTCCAAAGAGCACAACTACCATCTGAACAAATGTTCCAACATTTGAAACTTTGGGGGAAATTTCTCATTCAAACCAATACATTCATTCGTAAACTGATGGGTCTTACCCTCCAAAACTTGACATTAAGACCCTATTGCTTGGGGTTAGAGATGCCTAAGTGATTAAGAACAATGGCTGCTCTGGCAGAGGATCTGAGTTTGGTTTCCAACACCTGCATTGCAGCTAACAAACATCCATAACTCCAGGTCCAGAGGATCTGATGCCCTCTTCTGACCTCCACAGGCATTGTATGACACAGGTGTACTTACATCCATGCCGGCAATACACTCATACACATGCAAAAGAAGCCCTATTGCAGAAGACACTACATACCTTAATCATAGTACATGGAGAAATGAAACAGGTACTGACATGGAAGCTTCATCCTTACTGAGTAGCTATCATACTACTGGGAGGCAATAAAAAACAGGAAAAGAAGCTGTGAACCTATGCACTTACAATAATGACTGGTCTGGCAAGATAGGCCTACTAGTGCAATAGAGACAAGAATATTATGGGAGTAACTAAACACTTTCTGAGTGCATTTAAAACCTACTTCACAAGATGTAACCCGTAAATTGGGCTATTATTGGGGATTAAGAAACTGTGACTAGATAGGTCAGTTCACAGAGGAGAATCTACTACTACTATTCTGCTAAATGAAAATGGTATTTAACTGACATTTAATGACATAATAATACCCATAGATAAGTGCATCTCTCAACTCTCATCAGAGTAGCTTCTTTTCACAGCAGATGGTGATTATTACAGAAACCCACAACTGGTCAACCTATGGGGAATAACAGATTGCATAACGTTCTGCCCTATAGAACATGAATATCATAGCCCTTCCCCAAAGTCTTAGGAATCATCCTGGAACAGGGGGAAGAAAGACTGTAAGAACCAAAGGAGGTGGATACTACAACAGAACAGTGTTTTCTGGATACAACAGGGGAGTTGCACATATACACCTTCCGCAGTTGTAACACCATGCAAAAGACCCGTGCAAGCCCAAGCCAAATAAAATCCAAGCATAGAGGGGAGAGGTAGGCATGAAACTCCACCTGGCTGAGGACCTATTGGCAATTGATAGCTGCTGGAAGAAGGGGAGAGTCAGTTTTCTTTAAGAAGTTGACCCTGGGTAGATTGACTATGCTCCAGGGAATGGATCCAAACTCAAGAGTATTTGGAGGACACAAATTGTACTTAATGGACTTTAGAAAATAAAAATAGAGGATGCAAATTGGGTGTTAGGCAGGTCCAGTGGATCAGGTAGGAGATGAAGGAAGGGGGTTGAATATGATCAAAATACATATGAGATTATCAAAGAATTAATAACCATATTATTTTTTTTAAAGATTAGTTATTCGAAAGAAGTTCCTAGGCCATGAGGTCTCATGAGTTATAGGTATGATTAGCACTATAATAAAAATGGATGTTTTGCCCTCTTTGCCCCCTTCTGTTTCTTTCTCTTTCCATCTTCTGATATTCTGAATTTTAAACTAGCATTCATGTATATTCTCTACATAAATCTATAAAATACAATATGATAATACTGAACTATAAGTTATATATTCTGATCAAATAACATCAAAGCATCTTTACTTACAGATACAAAGGAATTATGCTATAAATAATGACAGAGCAAGGTCCATAATCATCAGAAAAAAAACCCCACATACCTGCAGAAGCCATTACTGAGGCCAAAGAATTAGACTAAAAGTACTAAAGTATGTTTGAATTATTGCAGCAGCAAGATACACATTGGTCCATAAAAATTTCAGAGTCACCAGAATCATCAGCTACATAATAATTTTCAATGTTAATCATTACCACCTTATGATTATCCAAGTTATACAGACTTTCTACATATTTCTATGTATTTTTATGTATTTGTTCTTGCCAAATCTCCTGATGAAAATTAATTTTCCTGCATTTCTGCTGAACAACTATGTTGTATATAGAGAAATATAATTCCAAGTATAAATTTATAATGTTAGTCTACTATTTTTCTGCCTCAGAAATGGTAACCTTATAAAGATGCTTGTTAAATTTGTTTCCATGAATACTCAAGAAAGTTAGTCAATCAAAAGTTATGTTTAATTAGCTACTTTTTTGAAATGAAGAGAAGCATTAAGTATTTAATTGTATTTTGTTTGGAGCAAATATGATGCTTTGTATAAAGAGATACAATGCCAACTGTAGATTTCTAGTCTGAGGTACATTGACATTCTGACTTAATGTGTTTCCTACACCTGTGGGAATGAGTGAAGAACATTAACCCTTCTTTTAAACCTAATCAGTGAGCATGTAAGAATAAATACTGGAGTTGGTGAAATGGAAATGTCTAGTCTTTCAAAAAGGTTCTAATATTTTCAATATCTCCTTTTTGTACTGTGAAAATCACATAGTTTTGTTAGACAATATGAGACTCAGATAAGGTTTGAAATTAGATAAAAATCTACGTAGCTAAATGGTTCATCAATGCTGTAGCATGTGTCAGAACTTCTTTCTGTAACACTGAAATTCCAACACATCATCACATCCATCATTTTTAAAACTTGCATACCTTAAAGTCTCCTCTTTGTAGTGCAAATGTCTTTGAGTATTAATAATGAATAGCATTACATATCTACCACTATACTCTCATATAATTACTTTCATTATTTATCATTTTACTTTATCACCATTTTCTCTTAATCTTTAAGGAGTGATGGAATTTAATACCTAGTATCCCAAATGACTTTTGAGTGGTGTAACTTAAATAATTCATAATAAGAATATATTTTACATTTAAAAAATATGCTGTGACGGCTGGTTTGTTCAGAAGTTAGAGCACTGACTGCCCTTGCACAGGACTGAAGTTTGGTTCCCAGCACTCACATGGTGGCTAATAGCCATCTGTAAGTTGTGTTCCAGGGGATCCAACACATGCTTTTGACTTCGTCAGCGTTGAAGGACATGGGTGAACTTACATACATGGAGGCAAAACACTCACACACATAAAAAAAAGAGAAGAAAATATTTAAAAGATACTCTGTAAGCATTTTCCCAAATGATTCTTACAACAGATCTAAGAGGGAGGTAAAGCAAGTATTTACATTCTCATCTCCCAGATCAGAAAGCCAAGAAGTTACAGAAAGTTTTAAAATGATGCAATTGATAATTGTAGGGACATTGTCTCAAATTAGGCCTCTTTGTCAACACTAGGCATCTTTGCACAGTATCACACTACCTTATGCTATTATCACATTTGTAAAATATTTGGGAGGAAAGATGACTTCCTGTAGTTTAATTTGGCATCATCTATTTGGGAAAGATGAAGGCCTTGTGTTCTATGGGATTTGAGTTCCTCTACTAATCCTTTTCCACATGTCAGTTTTAATACAAGAAGCCTGTTTAGGTAGATCAAACTCCAGTACTACAGTCTGTAAATCAAGTCCTAAACAATTCATTTAAAACAGTTAGAATGAGTGTCTAATGAGAAGGGGACTAGGTTAATTATTTGTTAGAATAGTTTCAAATATATTAGTTTTTTTGTCTTTTCTTTGTGATATTCTTATAATATTTTTAGAAACATTGATGACTACAGCTGAAAACTTGAGCACAGTTTATGTCCTCAAAAGCTGACACAAACTGAAGTAAAAAAAAAGCATGATATTTAAAACAATAAATTGAAAATTAGGGATTATTAACATGTGTTCAGACTACGAAAATGGCAGGCATTTTAAATAAATTTGACTAATACTTATGCTTTTTCCCATGTCAACATTTTTTATGACTTTTAAGGACTTTCTTTTTTGAGACAGGGTCTCCCTGTAGTCCCAGCTGGCCTGGAACTCACTGTGTAGACCAGGCTGGCCTTAAACACACAGTGATCCACATCCCTTTGCCTCCCAAGTGCTGGGACTAAGGGAATGTGCCACCACATCCGGCAATACTTTATTATTATTTTTTTATTTTTATTTTTATTTTATGTGTATGTATGTATTGCCTGCATTGCATGTAAGTGCACCCAGGTCATGCAATGCCTGGGCATCAGGTCCCGTGAAACTGGAGTTACAGATGGTTCTTGGCTACCATGTGGGGACTGGGAATCAAACCCAGGTCCTCCCCAAGACCAGCCAGTGCTTTAGTCACTGAGCCATCTCTCCAGCCCGTTAAGCATATTTTTGCAATGTTGTAGATGTTTCCCATTTCCAAAATAAACATCTATTGCTGGTTGGCAAGTAAAGCAATCCTCATGCTGATTAATGATTTCTGATATGTTTCTTTCAGGCAAATAGGACAATGCATTGGTTGCTTCTTTTACATTTGAGTATGGCTGAATAACCAATTTTTCCAATGAACTCTGAATTCAAAACTCCTTCCTGGGTGGGCCCAGTATTTAATTGCTCTGAAAAGATAAATATTGCTTTCCCCTCATCATAGAGACCAGTGAAAGTTCAAGTCTCTGGGTTCTCTATAAACTTCAGATCCTTTGTGGTCATAGGGAGAAAATCTTCTCTACAAACCTTTGATGGACATTCAGTGTTAGAAGTAAATAAGGCTTTTCTGTTGCAAACCTACTTCTCTGCACCACAGCCGAGGTGTTTCTAATTCATAAATACTATAAACATCCAAGTAACATCCAGTTCAGTCTTTGGACATTCTGAGTCATTTCTTCATCATTCATAGTATTCTTATGGATCAACCGAAAGGTTTAATTTCAAAACTTGAAAAGACGTGCTTACTCTTCTCAATCAGATCATAATTTATTAGAAGGGATAGACACATAAAGATGTAAATAAAACTTCACACGAAGAGAAAATGCTATGGGAAAGCAGATTAGAGAATAGTCAACTGTCTAAGTAGGGATAATGGAAAACTTCCCAGAGAATGTTACATTTACTTTGTACCTTGTAAAAGAATTTTCTAGAAAGAACTAGCTGTGAAAATCATTCTAGGTAGTATGAATACATTATGTGAAATATATGAGATATCATGTAATTTAAAGTAGGTTTTTTTCTTCAAACCATCTGATCAGTTTTGTAATTCAAAGTTAGAAATTACATTGATACCTTGTAGCATAAAATTTGGAGTATATTATATTATATATGCATGCAGATTGTACTTCTTAATCCAAAAATCTAAATTCCAGGTTGCTAGAGAGATGGCTCAGCAATCTAGAGCAATGGTTGCTCTTACAGAAGACCTGGGTTCAAATCCCAGCACTCACATGACTACTAAAAACTGTCCCTATGTATAATTCCAGGGAATCCAAGGCCCTCTTCTGTCCTCCGAGGGGACTGTATAACACAGGTGAACTTATATACATTCAGGCATAACATTCATACACATAAAATTTTTTAAAAATAAGAAAAAAATCTAAATTTTAAAATTCTCTAAAACCCAATACTTACGTTTTATTGAATTTTTGTGATTTTCATATAATATAATTTGATGGTATTTAGATGCCCTCCCATATCTGTACTTTCTCCTTATTGTCCACTGATATATATTTTTTTCTCTCTCTCTCTCTCTCTCTCTCTCTCTCTCTCTCTCTCTCTCTCATCTAATTAGTGTTCCCAAATGTCCTCCAGTGTGGGGTCTATCCACTGGAGTCTGCTTAACCTATTAAGAGTCCCATCCTTGAAAGAGTGTCTCTGCTCCTCCCAGAAACCGTCATTTGCCCTAAATTCCTTGGGTTGAGTTTGGGTTTCATAACCACTTCCTCATGTTTATGCTGGGATTTTGTCTGGTTTGAATGTGATTGGGATTTGTGTATGTTGTCACCATTGGTGTGAGTTCATATGAGTCACTAACAAGCTGTCTGGAAAACTGTTTCCTTCTTGACCTCCACCACCTCTGGCTCTTACACTCTTTCTGCTCCCTCTTTCACAATGATCCCTGAGCCTTAGGAGGCAGTAGGTTTGCTATGCAAGATAAGCACTCTGCAGCCTCTTGTTCTATGCACATTGGTCAATTATGGTTTTCTTTCTTAATTGCCATCTGCTGCATTAGCAAATGTCTCTACTGAGAGATTAGAGATGCATTAATCTTCAAATTTAATAATTTCATTTAAGAGCTTAATATTCCATTGTATATATGTACCACAACTTTATTATCCATTCATCAGTTGATGAATATCTGCATTACTTCCAATTTCTGGGTATTATGAAAAGTGTAGTAGTGAACACGGATGAACAGGTATTTCTGTGGTAGGGTGTAGTTTGGAAATATACCCAGAAGTGGTATGTTTGAATCATATGGTAAATAAAATTTTAACCTTTTGAGGAATATCCACACTGATTTCCATAGTAGCTTTGCCAGTTTGAAGTCCCACCAGCAATGGATAAAAGTTCGCCTTTTTACCACAACTTCACAAGCATTTGTTGTTTGGTTTTTATGGACCTTTGCAATCCGATGTGAGGTAAGGCGAAATATCAAAATGGTTGTAATCTGCATTTTCCTGATTACTAAAGATGTTGATTTTTCTGGGTTCTACATAACAGTATTATTATAAAATTAGTTAGCTGACCTCTTTTGATATATTGCAATCCATGTACCGGGACACAAAGTGTTTTTTACAAAATTCCAACCAAGCTGTGTTTACAAGCTATAAACAGTTTACTTTAGATTTTGATACCATTCCCAAGAAATCTCATTATACACAGTATGTACTAATATTCCAAAATCAGAAATACCTGAGCTACAAAAGATTTCTGACCCTATGTATTTTAGATAAGTGTTACTCAGCCTGCATTATATTATATTTATACTTTTATTTTTATGCTTAGACACATAAACACAAAAGTAGACATTAGATTTTCATGATACTCAAGTCACATGAGCTTTTGGAATTATTTGACACTTGTCTCTTCCCCTGTTGTACTGTAACCTATACGGTATCAGGTAAATGCTCCCATTTTTTTCAAACTTATATGAGTTGCTTTTTCTTCACAATGCTCACCTACAGTAAACATATAACAACTGTTGACTGAAATAGCATTTTTGATTCTTAATGAAGTATGTCATCTAATGTGACTTCCATTTTTGTGTTTGAATATATCAAAGTGTGTCTTGATCATATCCATTCCCTTATCCACTACTAAAGTTTCCACAACCACTACCACAAGATATCTCCAATCTCCTTCCCAACTTCATGTTTTATTTCATAACCCACTATGTCTAAGTAGTGCTACATATGTGCATGTGTGTCTGAGGCATGGGCAGCCTACTAATATGTATTCCCCCTACAGAAATGTTTCTCTCCATCCCTCAGACACCATCACCTTCCATTAGCTTGTCAGCCAAGGGTGAGACATTAGGAGCCGTTTTCCCTTCCATGATGTAATTTTTAATTTTCTCGATCATGTGGAGATTTCATATACGTAATCATAGTTGCTGTGAGTACATATGTGCAACATCCATGTTATGTCCAGATGCAAACCTTTCACAGAACTTCTCCCCTTATATTCTTTCCATTACATCCTCAATGGTGCTTGCTGAACCCTGTTGGGGGAGGGGGAAATAGATATAGATATCTCATCTATGGCTGAGTACTCGCAGTCACTTTTTCTCAGTATTTTGAACAATTATGAGTCTCTGTAGTAACCACCACCTTCTGTAGTAAGAAGTTTCTCTGGCAAAGGTTGAGGGCAGCAGAAATCTGTTGGCAGTGGGAGCCCACGGCCTACGTCTCTTTTATACTGACTTCAAAACTTTGTGTTTCAGATTTTAAATTAATTTTCAGAAATACCTACTTTGTGTTTCAATATCCTGACATAGCCTACTGAAACACTTTCCCTTCAAGGTAGTTCCTCAGAGATACTTTAATTACTTTTATATGACGCTTTATTTTTATTTTATTTTATTATTGTTTTAATAACAACACATTTCACATTATTGTTGAAACTTGGTAGTATAGTTTTATCAGTAAATAATACTGAAAAACAAGAGGATAAAGTATGCTTATCCTGAATAAGACCCTATTTCGAATCTCTGTTTCCCAAAGCTCAGGGATCATAGAAAGATCAAAGCTCAGGGTAGTAGAAAAGGTGGAAAGATTGTAAGAGCCAGACGGGATGACCAAAGGGAAATGCGTTCTTCTAGATAGCTGGTCAGTTACTCATATAAACTCTCAGCCGCTGTGACAGCATGCACAATTCCCATGTAATCTCAAACTAGACAAAATCCCAGAATATACATGGGGGAAGTTGGCAAAAAAAAATCCAAAACCCACCTAAGGAACTTTTAACAATTGATGGTTCCTGGGAAGGAGACAGACAGTATGTTGTAAGGATATATTCTTGGTGTGTCCAGAGGATGAACCCACACTGAAGGACATTATTGGACAGAATCTATAGGAATATACATCTAGGCATAGATGATACAAATTTAGATATATATGTAAGCAACAACATATTTGATAGTACATTAAATTGGGCAGGTGGCTGTTGTTGGAGGTGCACATTAGGGAGGATATCTAAATACCA
Source organism: Nannospalax galili (assembly GCF_000622305.1). Taxonomy (NCBI): domain Eukaryota; kingdom Metazoa; phylum Chordata; class Mammalia; order Rodentia; family Spalacidae; genus Nannospalax; species Nannospalax galili. The sequence continues at coordinate 4,767,506 of NW_008355363.1, read as the reverse complement.
TCAAACCATATTGTATGAATATTGCAAATATTTAATAAAACAAAATTTAAAAATTATAGTAAGAGTATAGAATTGCAAATTTTCATTTTAAAATATAATTATATGGCTTTAGTTTGAGAATTATTTCCATTTAGTTATTACAGTACTTTCTCTTTTTCCTTTTTTAATTTTTCAGACTGGATTTTTATCTTCAGATGTTCAATTAGGTGTTCTGCACTTTCCATAGGGCATAGGTGAAGGTTCACTGAAACAGTTGGAGAGTAATAGAAAAACAATGTAACATTCATTGGTGCCTGGGAATAGGAGAGGTTAACACATCAAGACCTGGATGCCCAGGACCACATGTGGCCTAAGATAACCATAGCTGGCCCTCAGGGGAGGTGGGAGGTCCATTATAGACAATCAGTCCTCCCAAGACCAGAATATGCAAATGACTGAGACCTTCCCTTTCCCCAGCATAAGCCTATCACAGAGGTAAAGTCACTGTCACGCACTACCTGGGTCCTCAGGGGAGGATGTTTTGGCGAACGCAGACTCAGAGAAGTCTTAAACTGCTGCCCAACTTCAGGGAGTCCTCCATCCTCCACAGTGCTCCACCATTAGCTGAACCATCAGAGGAATGTGGAACTGTGATTCATGGCAGGGGACCAAATCTACGTGCTCATGTGAGGAGACCACAGCTCCAGCTCACAAGAGGGGATCACAACTCCAGGCTCACAGGAAGGGACCAGTGCTCCAATTCCCAGGACCTGACCGCAGCTTCAGCTCATAGGTGGGTACCACATGTCCAGGTTACAAGTGGGGACCACAGCTCCAGGCTCAACAAAGGGACCCATAGCTCTAGGACATGGCACTAGATGACAGTTCCAGCTTTATAGGAGGGGCCCACGGCTCTAGTTGATAGGTTCATGAGAGGGGACCACAGCTGCAACTCATGATATGGGACCAGGCTCCAGCTCATGAGAGGGGACCTCAGTTATAGTCCACGTGAGAGGATCACAGCTTGTGGTTCACTGGAAGGGAACACAGCACTGGATCACAGAAAGGTAACACAGCTTTAGGTTCATTGGAGGAGACCACAGGTCCAGATTCACAGGAGGATGCCCCAGTCCCAGGCTCAAGGAGGGGATTACATTATTGGCTCATTGGCAACAACCACAGCTTCATCTCATGGGAGACCGCAACAGCTGCAGATCATTGGAGGGGAACATCACTTTGTGCACTTGGGGTGGGAGAGGTACCAGAGCTCTAGGCTCATAGGAGACAACCACAGCTCCAGACTCGTGGGAGACAGCCACAATTCCAGGTTCATGGGGTGAGACCACAGCTTCAGGCTCACTGAAGGGTTCATAATTCCCACACGTTGGTTCCTACTATTTTCTTGTCTTCATTGCTCTGTCCATATGATTATACTTGTGGTTAAGATAGAGCATTTTGGCTTTTGTACAGTAAACAGAGGGAACAGTTACTTGCTGGTTTGAATTTCTCCCTAGAGGGATGTCAGTTTTGGAGAAAGCTACTTTTTGCTTTGGCTCAAAGAGACTGATGGATAGCATATTTTGTCATTTTTTTTCATGGACAAGATTCTGGTGGGCTTTTTTTGATGTCTGTGGCCTTCAAACATTCCTCCCTGACAAGTGGAAACTGGTCATGTGATGTCTTGCCAGAGCTGCTTTTGCCCAGAGCCATCATTGCCACCATCTTGGCTCTCAGGCCATATTGTTTCTTATTTGCCAAGTCCAGAAATCTTTTCTTGCCTGCACCCATCAATAGGCTCTTTTCCTCCTTGGGGTTGGCCGCCTGGGTGATGATGGCCAGCCACCATGGATATTGCGCTCAGTGGCCACCCACAGGCCCAGCCTCTGACAAAAGGGAACCACTGGGACATGGTACATTGGAGTGTTTGCAGCCACCTCTTGGATGTGCCTACTTCCCATTCCCTGCACCCAAAGGTGGTCAGGGCCTGTGTCCCAGTTCTTTCTGCCACTGTCACAGAGCCCACAGGGTTATAGCCATGTAGCATAGGGCTCACCTTATATGATGTTTTATATTAGGAAATGAAGCTAGAAATTTTAAATTCTGTAAATTAAATTCTGATAGAAAATATTTTAAAAGTATTTACTGAATTAATGATACATTTGACAAACATATATTGGAAAAATATTGGGAAAAATATATGAATAAATCTTCACAATTGCAATGCTTAAATTTGTCTTAGTGCACTTTTTGACCATGAAGCTTTCCTCTCCACTGCCTCTATAGAAATATCAAGATTCAGACAATTACTAAAATGAATATTATCTTTAACACTGAAAAATGCATAATTTATTTGTTGACTTAGATGGGTCATTGTTTCAAAATAGTTGATCCAAAATTTGATATTTCTATAGGGGTGATTCTGGGGGGAGATTGAAATTTAAATTGGTAGCCCAGTGGTGTGGTACCAGCCTCTGATTCCAGTACTTGGGAGGCAAAGGCAGGAGGATCCTTGTGAGGCTGAGGTCAGCCTAGTCTAGATAATGAGTTTCCGTCCATCTGGGCTTACAAGTAGACCCTGTCTCGAAGAATAAATAAATGAATAAATAAATAAATAAATAAATATTGCCATACTCAGAATATATTTGTTATAAAGTGGATGGACCTCATCTAATAATCTTATAGACCTCTTAGAAAAGAGGTTGAGTTCTCCACAGCAAGTAGCAATTTTGGCAACAGAATGCCTTGTACTTGAATTGAACTCTTTCTTGAGTTTCCAGCCTGCCAACACATCTTAAAGATGTTGGACCTATCAAAAATTCCTAATTATGTGAACAAATCCTTTACATATGTGTGAGAATTCATGCACCTCAGCACAAGTGTGGAGGTCATAGGACAACTTGTGGAAATTATTCTTCTCCTTCTACTATGTGAGTTTCAGGCATAGGGCTCAGGTAGTCAGGCTTGTCAGCAAGTGATTTTACTCGCTGAGGCATCTTGTTGGCTCGGGAGTAGCTTAATGTTAATATACTCAGTAGAATTAATGTGGAATTTCCTTAATAATCAGGACAGAAATCATAGTAATGTTCAAATCCTATGCTTAAAGGCCCTCCCACAAATAAGCAGAACTAGGTGAAATCATTTCATTCTTCTTCCTCACTCAGAAAAATATCTTGAATTTCTTCAGACCAGAAAAGAATCATAAACATTTCATATCACACATCCAGTTTACTATCTTGTGCTGTAAGTTGCATGGTAGAAAAACATGCAGAAATTGTGTAGCAGATAGGAAGGGATTTTGCTGTAGTATATAGATAAAGTGACTTTGTGAATCACAGCTTTCTACCAGGTACTAAACATTATTCTCATCCTAATATGGGCATTATTCAAGGATATTAAAACAGGAATGGATATATCCCAGGAAGAGATCCCATTTGAAAACCATCCTAAAGAGAATGCTTGATTTGGACTTGTTGACAACTTTGTCAAGTCAATTTCAAGAATGCAGTAAGAAGAGTGCAGCATTAAACTCATTAATTAGTTTTCTTGTGTATTTCACTGAGGGCAAAATGTCAGACACTCATAGTAATTAAAAGAGTTTTAATTTTTCATTAACTCTAATTAATGTTGACTCTTCGTGTTTCATTAACATTACTTCTGCTGACTCAGAAATTGATCAAAAGTACTGGGAAGATCATCATCAGTCTATATTAGAAAATGTATTCTGTGTGGGGGAGGAGGGTGAAACTTTTAAATATATCTGATTCTAGATTAAAATGCAGTTCTATAACCTCACCAGCAGAGAGAATTGTAAACTTCAGGGGAAAACTTGTAGAACAATCATCTCCAGGTTCTAATGTTGGAAAGCACCAATATTATTTAACTTATTAATTAAATTATTTATTTATTGTTATCTGTTATTTTTGACAAGGTCTCACTCTGTAGCTATGACTGGTCTGGAACTCCTTGTTTGGATAAGGCAGGGCTCAAATTCATAGACAATAACATGCCTCTTCCTCCTGAGAGCTGGTATGAAATCTGTACACCACCACACCTAGCCTTATTATCAATCTAATGTCCTATGTTTGTTGTAGAATTCACCATTACTTTTTTTAGAAGTAACAAGTGCAGGATAATGTATTTGCTTAATGGTAATCGCTAATGTCATGATCTTTTTCAAAAACAGTGAATGAATGAACATTCCTACTGTACTTCCTTCAACACAGAGAAATAACTATGATTTATACACACACACACACACACACACACACACACACACAAACACACTGGATCACATAGTTCCTGAGAAGACTGAAAGATGAAAGCTCAAGGGAGGCAAAAGTTCCAGAACATAGGGAGAGAAAGAACACCTCAAAAATAAGTTTGTCACAGCTAAAATTTAATGTGCTGTTGCTAATCATCAGACAGTTTGATTCTTTACATGAATATCTCTACTTTTGTCATTACCACACTTATTTCAATGAGGTTGTTGATACTATTACACACAATTTGTAAACCAGAGGAATATAGGACAGAACTGTAAGTAGGTCACACAAAAATAATGATGGTATTAACTATTCTATTTGAAATTCAAATCCAGGATATAAATCTGGTTGAGCTTCGAAGTCCATCTTCCTTACCATTGTACAGTGTAATAAATCCAAAGTATGAAGAAATGCTTAGGTTCAGGGAGAGTGCTAATATAGTGAAATTATCTGTTTGGCTAGATAAATCTATTTAGAAAAGTTTACACTGAGTCAAAAAAATGGAGAAAAGGAAGAATGGGCTTTGATACAGCAAAAATTTACTGATTCTCTGTGCATTTGCAAAAATTAGTTGAAATTAGTAAAAAAAGAGAAAAATTACTAAATAGCAAGGAATTAAATATCATCAGATTCAGTTGCTACATATGAAATGTTCAGTGACTCTGTAATGGTCATAAAACTAGTAACTTTCCAAAAAGTATTATTTCATTTAAACTCCATTTATATAAGTATATGTACATATTTTAGGAAGCTTCTATAGTAGTAGCTTTCCATACAACTTTCACAAAAGGCCTAAGTGTTAGTTATCCCTCCCATACTCCCTCCTCTAACCTCCCCTCTGATCTTCCACTCCATCTAACCCTTCCTGAACTACAATTCCCCTTTCCCCCTGTCCATTACAGCATTCTATATCCTCTACCTCAAAAGCCCCCAACCCCATGACCCTTACAAGTTTCCTGAATTTTATGGGTTTTCCAAATGAAACACATCTATACATTTAAAGTTAGTATCCATATATGTCTTCTGGATCTGGTATACCTCACTCAGAATGATTGTCTCCAACACTATTCATTTCCTGACAATTTTATAATTTCATTTTTCCCTTTTATAATTGAAAATGTATGAATTTTATTCAATATAGTTTGATTAGATTTAGAATCCCTCCTGTATCTGTACACACCCTTCCTTACCCTCGCCCAATTCATGTAGTCTAAGTATATATTCATGTACTCATATATATATACTATTATGCATACTATTATA